>NC_066842.1:145000-230000 GCF_001640805.2 Lates calcarifer
CCATCACACATGGCCAGTTAGTCTAGAAAACCTGGAGGAGGAGGAGGAGGAGGAGAGAGGAGAAAACTGAAGGAGAAGGAGAGGTGGAGGAGGAGGAGGAGAGAGGAGAAGGAGGAGAGTAGGAGAAAACAGGAGGAGGAGGAGAGAGGTTTTGGTTTTCAGTCCCTTTATTAAACCAAAGTTAGAAAAACCACGTGAACCAAAAAACAGACTATTTTCAGGATCTGAACCAACACAAACAATCAACCGTCAGATCATAACTTCATAGTCAGCTCACCATCTCCTTCCCATGAACACAACACCCCCCCATAGCCCACACACGTATGAAGCATGTTCCACCCTGAGTCGAGACTTTAACAGTTCCTCAAAGACTGGCATCAGGTCCACACATCCAACCTTGTTCCAACTTTGCAGACCCAGATAAAACAATTCAACAATGTACAAACAGATTTCTCCTTTGCCCGATATTTTGGCCAAAAATAAATAAGTCAAAAGAAAAGCACATCCCAAATCCCTGAAACAACCTTTTTAACAGCTCATCAGTGATTCTAGTCTACGACACTGAACAAACAAATGTGCAAGGGTTTCAGTCTGTGAACAGAACACACACTCCTCTCCAACCCCAGGATCCATGTGCACTCTGTATCTGTTCATAACTACTGCACCATGTACAAGCCTCCACTGGAGGTCTGCTGTCCGCTTCTCAACAGGCGGCTCGTACAGGGACCAGCTGCCCTTCAGGGAAGCATCCGGGCCAAAGAACAGTCCACCCCGACTCCCTGACTTCAGAGAGGGACCGGAGATGGAGGACCTTCACGCAGATCAGGTACAGATTCTTCTTCCCTGCATCCTTGAACTTGTCCAGGTGTGCTGTTAGGATTAGGGTTAGCCGCCAGCAGCAGCCGACCCCCCCTCTCCTGCCACTCCCCCACTGCAGGGGAAACAGACAGAGTGGGGAAGCTGTTCTCACAAAGGAGGAGAGAGGAGGAGGAGAAAACAGGTTAAAGTTCACTTCCTCTCCTTCTTCCTGTTCTTATCTTTAGTTGTACTGCTCCTTTAGTACGACAGGAACTAAATCACCCCCCCACCCCCACTGACATCCTGTCCTGCCAGGAGGAAGAGGAGGAAACATCTCCTCCACCCTCCACATCCTGACTCTAACCTTCACTCTGAGCTCCAACACCAGAACCTTCACCTCCACCGTCACTGAGTGTGTGTGTGTGTTACTGTGTGTTACTCTGTGTGTGTGTGTGTGTGTGTTACTGTGTGTTACTCTGTGTGTGTGTGTGTGTGTGTGTTACTGTGTGTTACTCTGTGTGTGTGTGTGTGTGTGTGTTACTGTGTGTTACTCTGTGTGTGTGTGTGTGTGTGTGTGTGTTACTGTGTGTTACTCTGTGTGTGTGTGTGTGTGTGTGTGTGTGTGTTACTGTGTGTTACTGTGTGTGTGTGTGTGTGTGTGTGTGTTATTGTGTGTTATTGTGTGTTACTGTGTGTGTGTGTGTGTGTTATTGTGTGTTATTGTGTGTTACTGTGTGTGTGTGTGTGTGTTATTGTGTGTTATTGTGTGTTACTGTGTGTTACTGTGTGTGTGTGTGTGTGTGTACTGTGTGTGTGTGTTATTGTGTGTTACTGTGTGTGTGTGTGTGTTACTGTGTGTGTGTGTGTGTGTTACTGTGTGTGTGTGTTATTGTGTGTTACTGTGTGTGTGTGTTTACTGTGTGTGTGTGTGTGTTACTGTGTGTGTGTGTGTGTGTGTTACTGTGTGTGTGTGTGTTACTGTGTGTGTGTGTGTTACTGTGTGTGTGTGTTATGTGTGTTACTGTGTGTGTGTGTGTGTGTTACTGTGTGTGTGTGTGTGTGTGTGTGTGTGTGTGTTACTGTGTGTGTGTGTGTTACTGTGTGTGTGTGTGTTACTGTGTGTGTGTGTTCAAACATGGAGAAAAGAAAAACAGAGATAAAAACATCTTATTAAAAAACCTGGAGAATAAAGTTAAGAGAAATAAAATCAGGCTGGTTTGTAAAAGTTTCCACGAGCTGAACAGTCGTTAAAAATGGTCAGAACACAACGTAAGGAAACACAGTGTTACACTAACATAACACAACATGACACAATAACAGCTATGTGTAGTACCATCAGGCAGCAGCAGGTGGCACCTTCACTGGCCCAGCAGCAGAGTGGGAGTCCTCCTCCTTCCTGACTGAAACTCTTCATCAGTCTGCAGTCAGACTGTGGAGGCTGCTTCTCTCTGCTCTGAACCATGAACCTGGCTGTGTTTTTCCTCACCTGTGTGTGGGTGGTGGGCGGAGAGGGGGTCAGGAGCACCTGTCCGGCTCTGTGCAGGTGTGAAGGTGTCGGGATGCTGCAGAATGTGGACTGTGTGGAAACTGGTCTGAAATCTGTTCCCTCCGACCTGAGCTGCTTCACCTCCTCCCTGTGAGTAACACTCCTCCACTTCTCCTCCACCCTGTCTTCATCTTTATCAGGTTGCTTCAGTGATCCTTTATTAATCCTTTATTGATCCTTTATTGATCAGGTCAGTCTCTGGCAGATGTATTGATGATTTCTCACATTTTAGTTTTAATCAGATAAAAACTTTAAATAAAGTTTGTTGATGTCTGAAAATACATTATTCTGATTATTATTTCATATATCTGATGGTGTGAATGATTTTTAATTTGAAAACAGAGGAATTAAATATCAGAATCAAAATGATTCTTTCAGTCAAATCAGTCAAAATCTACTTTAAATAAACAGAATTTTTTTCATTTATTTTTTTTTGTTAAAGTTTGTTTTTGATATGAAACATTTAGATTCATCTTTCTTAAACTCTTTTTGTTTCTTGAGAAAAACTGATTTCAGTTTAAATATTTCATAGATTTCATTTGAATTAGATTTTAATGTTTCACTCGTTCAGACAAACAATTAAAACAATTAAACTTTATAAAGTTTCCATCAGTAGAATTCTCCCTCTGCTCTATGAAGTGTTAAATTTATTTTCCTGAACTGAACCCGTTCTGTTCATTAAATATAAATATAAACAGACGAGTTGTCGTCGTCTCGTCCTGAAATGAGTTGCTCAGTGTTTAATTATCACGGAGTCTGTTTTTATCGTCTGTTCTTTAACAAACGTCTGATTTACTGTTAGTTTGTTTGAATTAAAGTTCAGCTGCTGCTGTTTCTCTGCAGTTTAACACCTGAAATTCACCTTTACATTAAATATTAAACTAAATCTCTTTATTCATGAAACATGTATTTTATTTCCAGCTCATAACTGTGGCTGTAAACTATCTAAAAAAAAGTTATTTTCTTAAAAAGCAGCTGAATATTTTAATTGATTTAAATAAAGATTTAAATTCCGAAAACATGAGCAGGAAACTGTGACTGAATATTTCAATCAGATAATTATTTTATAATATCTGATGTTTGAGGAAAACTCATTTTAACAGCTCCTCTCTGCTCAGTGACAAAAACAACAGAAACGTTTTTAAAAAGCTCAGAGAAAAGACAGAAGAGACAAACATGATGATTTTTATTAGAAAGGGATAAAAAACTGAGTGAAAACTGATGTTTCTGTTTATATATAAAATGATGAAGTATTTTTTATTTTGACCTGATGAGACAAAGGAGGAGAAACTGTCTCAGACTAAAACACAGAAAATCATTTTATAAATTTAGAATAAAACAGAACAAATGTGTTTTAATCTGTGAAATGAAACGATCAGAGAGACACATAATTAAACTGAAAAATTAAACTTTTATTTACTGTTTTTTCTTCTTTACTTTTCTAAATCTAAAATTAATAAACTGAATTAACGAGAATAGAGTAACTATATAATAACAGTAAATGAAAGATTTAAAGAGCCTGATCTGATCTGCTGCACTGGTTCTTACTGGTTTTTATTTTAAAGCTGTCGATTCAGAGAGTTTATCTCTGGTGATTTTATTTCCTTCTTCTGATCTTTTCTGGTTCATTCTGAATTAAATCAGCTCCGTCTCAGTTTTTATGTTCAGATCCTAGTGTTCCACGTCATCAGTGAGTTTATGTCTGAACATGTTGAACAGTTTTATTTCTGTTTGAACAGTTTGTTCTGCAGCCTGTTGGTTTTCTATGAACCACACTGAAGGTGTTTCATCATGTTTTCTAACGTGTTATTAATGTTGAAGTCAATGTCACTGATGAACATGAAGATATTCAGAACAAATGATGTGTGTGTTTCAGCTGCAGCAGTTTAATGAGCCTTAGTCCTTCGTCTTATAAACACACAGAATTCAAATCCTGGTTTTATATGGAAGAACATTCACATCACTGTGATGGAAATAAAAATCCTGTCAGTCAACATGATGACAAACAGAATAATGAGTTTGTGTCTCATTAATCTGATTTCACAGCTGGCGTGTTTTACAGAGAACGTCATTAATGGCTGAAAAATATGAAAAATATTTTCCTTTTTCTGTGAATGTTAGAAATAAATTCATTTCTGTTTTGTGCTTTTATCATTTCTATTTAAAAAACTGAACTAATATAAAACATGTTTATTTGAAATATGTCAGATGCATGTCTCAGGTAAAAACAGTGACGTCTGTTTCTTTTCATTATTTTATTTAATGTGTGAATGAAATGATCTGAGAATGATTCCAGTTTTATTAACTTCAGTTTAACTCTGGTTTCACATGAACATGAAGTTAAATCCTTTGACTGTGAAACTGACCAAACTGTTTAAATGAAGTGAAGTTTTCTCTAAATTCTCTGAACATAAACTTAAACTCTTCAACAACAAAAGCTTCAAATCAAACAAAATATTCTGTAGGTTTTATATTAAAACACATTTTTTCATACTTCTGAAATCTAAAAAAAACTGTTTGAATTTTCAGAAAACTCCTCAAAGAAACATGAACCTGTTCTGACGCAGCTTCACCTTAGAAACACACTGTTACTGCAGTTTACCGTGTAATAATCCTGAACACAGTTAAAGTCAATCGATGTAGAAAAATGAGTTTTTTTTTCAGTTTTAACTTCAGACTGTTAAAGTTTTCATTTGAAGGGTTCAGGTTATCTGAAGCTGGATGATCTGTTTCTGAATGTTGACGTTAAATGAAACAGTGGCTCAGTAACTGACAGCAGAGACAACATCTGGACAGATGTGTAACTATGAACCAGCTGTCTGCTCTGTCTGCCCATGACACATCCTCCATCAGCTGTGAGTAAACACCTCCCCCCTCCTGTCCTCCTCCTCCCCTCCTCACCCCTTCTCCTCCTCTTCCTCCCTTCCCTCCTAACGTTCTGGGAACATTTACTGTGCTGTTGTTTCAGCATGTGGTTCACACCTTCAGTCCTGGACCTGGTTCAGGGTCTGATCCTCATCATGTCTTCATCATACAATTTTTATTTTTCCCATGTTTCTGTTCAAATCACGTTTAAACTAAATCTACAGAAAATGAATGTTTTTATTTTCTTCATCCAGTTTTCAGAAAACTGAAAAAAGAGATTTGGTTTATTAAAGTAGGAAATATTCACATTTCACCTTCATCAGTTTTCATCAGTTTTAATTGAAAATTTACTTTAATTATTGATCATTTATCAGACTGATTTCATTTATTGATCAGTGATTGGGATTCAGGTGGTCGTGTCTCCTCTCAGGTTTATCTGTTGATAAAAGGATGAAACTCACCTGGTTGTTGCAGGCAAAGCAGCAGTATCACCTGAAGCCACAGACACCTGCACAAGCACAACACAGTAGGTCCCTGGTCCCAGGTCCCCTGAGTCCAGGTCGAGAAAACCTGTCAGATATATTGATAATGAACCTGATTGACTGGAGATCTGGCTGCTTTATAACCATCATCAGTAGTAAATTCATCAACAGAGAAACTGATTCATGAAAACTGTGAAATATTTTCTGCTGCAGCTTCTGAGTCGGACCTGAACCTGTTTCTGGACTCGTTCAGGTCTCTGTGGTTCTCTTCATTACTGAGGTGATCTTTATAGAACAAATGATCAGATAGGATTAAACTGGTTGTTACTAAACTAATAATGTTCAGTGAAAAAAATCTAAACTGATCAAAAAAATCTCCAGTAATGTTCTTTAAAAGTCTCTGATACAATTTCAGAAATAAAAAACCTTCAAAAGCTCAGTAGGTTTTTCTCTCTGTTCCACAGAGCTGCAGACAGAGGTCAGAGGTCATAGATCAGACAGAGGTCAGACAGAGGTCAGGCAGAGGTCAGAGGTCAGAGGTCACCCTCACTGACTGTTTCCTGTTTCTCTCTCTGCAGACGACTCGCAGGAAACAGTTTGTCAGAGATTGACAGAGAAGCTTTCACAGGACTCACCACTCTGAAACTGTTGTATGTACACGTCTTCAATCAGTCATTGAATCAATCAGTCAGTCAGTCAGTCGATTTACTTTGTTTGGATAAACGAGTTAAAGTTAAAATAAGAAGTAAAGTCCTGAGACGTTTGGATTCAGATTTTAACCTGAAGAAAAACTGAGTCTGTTGTTTTCTATCAACTCTGAATCAAATCTCCCACATTGAAATGAAAAACTAAAATAAAGTGTTTCTCCTCCTGAACTCTTCACTGTAACGACAGAAGCACTTCAGATATCGGAGCTGATTCTTTTTGTTTTACGACTGTTGAACTGTGATGATGAAAAACTCATCAACACAGAAACAACATGACGGACGCTCAGTGTCTGTTAAAGGTGAAATAAATAATCCAGGCCTGGAAGATCAGCCTGGGAAGTAACTGTTCCTGATCATTCTTTGGGATTTGATTATTGATTATTGATTATTACAGAAATAACTGAAATAATTTACCATTTGATGCGTTTAATAAAGATCTGAACCAGTTTCTGTTTTTCCTTCAACAGAAATCTGCAGAACAATCAGCTGAAAACAGTTCCCTCTGAGGCTTTAAAGAACCTGAAGAACCTAAGATCACTGTGAGTCTTTATCCACCTGGCTCTGTGTCCAATCAATAACCCAGGTCAGATCCATGATCCAGGTCAGATCATATGGTTGCTCCTCCAGGTGCAGTTGTTCCACATGTGTAGAACACTTGTACTGTTACACTGAGGTGTTCCTAATATTTTGTCTATCCCATTATAATGAATTAAAGTTATATTATTATTAATAGAATATTAGGAAGATGTCTCAGTACAGAGAAGTTTAACAGCTGATTACAATATTTAGTAAACTGAACGTTAGAATCATTGTAAAGGAGGATAAACATACTGTTCATGTATTTCATATAATCACTGTAGCAGCTCTTCTGTATTTTAACTTCACTTTCATCACCGGAGAAATAAAGACAGAGAATCACTGACAGATGTCTTTATGTCTGTATATATATGTATTTATGTCAGTTTATACAGGAAGCCGAAAATAAACATTACATGACACATAGTGTAAAGTTTCGTTACTTTAACAGCAAACTGACTGATTCCACCTGTAATATTTCTTACCTGGTGGGGATACACAGGTGACGTCTGGAGATGCTGCCTGTTTACCTGAACGGGTGGGTGCCATCTTTACGACGTCGTTATTGATGACGTCAGTTACGTCATTAGCACTAACTGCCTGTTATTCAGGACTGGAGGTTTCCTGCGCTGCCTGCCAAAAGTTTTTAATCTCACCATAACATAAAAATCAGAATTATTTTCATAACAACATTGATCTCCTCCTATAACAACAGCAACGTTACAGTTACAGCTGCAACAAAATGTTTCATACATTTTAGTTTAAACAGTAAAAAACAGGGAAAACAACAATCCGCCATCTTGTCATCGACTCACCTCATGTTACTCCCCCCGAACGTCTCACACCTCCCTCCCCATCTCTGAATCAGGTCCTGTGGTCTACCTGACCCCCTGAGTCTGAACCAGACATTTCTAACCGCTGCAACCGACAGTTGGGGGGTGCAGGCTGGTGGGTAGAGGAGCTGGAGGGTGTGGGCCACGTGCGAGCTGTTTGTGGTTGTGCCAGCAGCCTTTGTTAGACGGCTGCGTCCCCACAGTGCCTGTCAACACCATAAATTACTACCAGTCGAAGCATGTGTGGACCTCCCTGATGGAGACACACACACAGAGAGAGACACACAACAACTACACACTGAAAGATTTACACTGAAACAACTACAGACTGAAAGATTTTTTTCCTGTCATATTTCATCTCCTCTCCTCAGACATCTGGACGCAAACTTCATCTCCCACCTGTCAGCCTCGTCCTTTAAAGGCCTGTTGTCTCTGCGTCACCTGTGGTTGGACGATAACATCCTATCAGAGGTTCCTGTTATCGCTCTGAGCTCTCTCACAGAGCTCCAGGCCCTGACCCTCGCCCTCAACCACATCAGCTCCATCCCTGACCGAGCCTTCTTCACCCTCAGCCAGCTGCTGGTGCTGTGAGTCTCTGAAACCTGGTCCAGCTTTAGTTCCTGTTTTCATGTATTTTAACCTGTTCTCTCTCCTGCAGACATCTCCATGACAACAGCATCTGCTCTGTGGACCACAGGAGCTTTGACGGCCTGAAGAGGCTGGAGACGCTGTGAGTTCACCTCGAGTACTACTGTACCACTACTGCACTACTGCACAGACTACCCTCAGTCCTACAGCCAGTACACACAATACTACATAGACCTTTATACATGAGCTTCAATACAGTGTGTACAGTGTGTACTGTGTGTATATTAATGCCTCTGGCTGTAGTTAGCTACATTGCTGTGTAACTGCTCTGTACGTAGAGCTGTAGCAGATAGATCCGCCTGCACATCAGATCAGATCTTTGAACACTGAAGAAATTAAACATGTCTGATCCTGAATCACAGCTGCTCAGTTAATCTGACTAAAGATCAGCAGCATTTTCAGGTACTTCTACTTGGCCGCAGTACATCCATCCTCTGTTACTGTGTACTTGTACTGCAGAGTATTTAAATGCCTCTCCAGGTTTTCCTCAGTGTTGATGGATCGTTCTATGTCTCTGCAGAGATCTGAGCTTCAACAGGATCAACAGGTTCCCTGCAGCCGTCAGATCCCTGATCAGCCTGAGATCACTGTGAGGACACACACACACGCAAACAGAAGGAGTGTCCTCTCTCTCCTCCATCTTTAATCTGCCTGTTCCATGTTTTTCCTGCAGGAACCTTCAGAACAACAACATCCTCGTCATTCCAGGAGACGCCTTCAGTAGAAACCCCTCCATCCAGACCATGTGGGTCCCCCCCCCCACTATGAAGTCACATGATCATTTCCTTCTTCATGATGAATCAGTCTCTCATGTTTCTCATCGTCTTCACAGAAACATCAGGAACAATCCTCTCCACACAGTCAGACACTCGTCTCTGCAGCTGCTGCCGCTCTGTACCAGTCTGTACGTTCATTTATCAACGTTAACTTCAGATACGTCTGTCTCTGTCTCTGACTTTGATCTGTCTCTCTCTCTCTCTCTCTCTGTCTCTGTCTCCATCACCGTCTCTGACTGTGTCTCTGATCTGTCTCTGTCTCTGATCTGTCTCTCTCTGTCTGTCTCTGACTCTGTCTGTCTCTGATCTGACTCTGACTTTGATCTGTCTCTGTCTCTGATCTGACCTGTCTGGGTTTAAATGCTCTGAAACAGCCTGTAGGTCTGAAAACTGAACAGCTGTTCAGTTCTTCACCTCTTTAGTCCTCAGTCTGTCTCTGATGGTGTTGAGTGTGGGATCAGTAACAGTAAGTGACTCCTGTGTCTCCTCAGCTGTCTCTCTTCTGTCTCTGAGGACGATCTGAAGCCACCTGGACTCCTGCAACTCCAAGTCTCCCACCAACGCCGACACACTGTCAGGTAACAGCAGACAGGTGAAACCACAGAGGGTCGGGTCTCCTCCACCTGCAGCCTCTGTCTGCTTGTGTTGATGGAGTGTTTGTTGTCTCCAGAGTTTCAGATCAGCGCTGTGTCTCCCCTCAGTGTGTCCACTCCAACAGCAGCAGCAGTAGGTTTCACACCTGACAGTCTGAACTGAGGGTTTACCTTTTCTCACCTAAGTGTCTGAACTGAGGGTTTAATGGTTCCTTTGTTTCCTCCTGCAGGTGTGTCCACCTGTTCTCTGGACTCTCTTCACTTCATCTTCATCATCTCTGTCTTCTTCAACCTGCTCCTCCTCCTCTCCCTCCTCCTCCCTCCCCTCTCCGGTCTCTCTGGGTCCAGTATAGTCAGCACAGACCGGTTCTGTGGACCTGACCTGGAGACTGATCCAGGACCTGAAGTTTTCCTGTCCTCTGAGGTGTGACTCTTCATCCTGATGGGGACCAGGACCAGGATCAGGACCAGTTTTCAAATCAGCAGTGTGGTCAGCCTGGCTGTGGTGGTGGAGGAGTGGGTGGAGTCTCTGTAACCCCCCAACTCCACTCTCCTCACCCGTCACTTCCCAGAGTCCACACTGTATGCTCCCCCCCTCCTCCCTCCTCCCCCCTCCTCCTCCTCCTGATCTATGAGTCACTAATAAAGCCATGTGCTAACAGGGCGGAGTTTTGTTTTTGAATCAGATCTTTAACATCACCTGACACAGAGAGACAATCTTATCTGATCCTGGATCAGTCTCATCACTGGAGAAAATTGACCTGTTTGAATCATTTTCTGTTTCTCTGTGGAAATTTCTCTCTCCAATTTTATATTTAATGATTCAGAAACTGATCTCACCTGAACTCACCTGTGTGAAAACATCATGTGACTTCAGCTCAATCAACAGAACAGTTCACTGGGTCATGACCTCTGACCTCATGACCCTATGACCATGACTCTGAAGAGGAGCCTGGTTTTAACAGACTGATGCAGGTCAGTCACAAATGAATAGTCACTCATTTAAATAATCAAATTATCATTGAAATGATTGATCACGATATTTGTTGGTGTCAGTTTTATCAGTTTTTTTATAGGAAACTGAAGCTGTCGCCATGGAAACAAAGATGTTAAATTGATAATGAGTGAAGAAAGATTTGGTTTTCAGCGATCGATCGATCAGAAGTGATGAAGTGATCAGTGACTCAATAAAAACTCTGGAGGCTGGTCTGTATCTTTAGAAAATAATTTAATAACATTTAAATCCAACATATAAAAACAGCAGTGAAGGACTTTCTTCTCCTCTCCTTGCTAATCAATACTCTTTAATGATTAAATGGCAGAATTTTAACATAAAGAAAAAGACAAATTGCACATGAGATCATGTGACCGCGTCCTGACTGTCGGAGGTTTAAACGGGTCGGTCCTGGCGCCAGACTTGGCCTGGATCAGTCTCTGAGGCAGTCTCTCTCTCACTCAGACAAATACTAAGCTCGTTCATGCCGATCAATAATCAGTCTGATCAGTTAACAAAATAAAAGTCCTGTTTTTCTTCTGGGACACAAAGAAAAGACTCACTACGGGGGGGGCACCCTTTAAAACACACATGGGGTGGGGGTGGGGTGGGGTCAAACACCACAGTGAGATGTCACAGTCCCGAGCCAACCCCCCCCCCCCCCCCCCAACCCCCCACCCCCCACCCCCCTCAGGGAACTGAAAATAAACAGGGAGGAGATGAATCCAACTGAAAGTGAAACAGAAGGAGATGAAGTGAGAGACTGTGGCTCAGCTGATACTTACGTACAGGACGGACTTTAGTCCACATACAGACTCTGCAGGGGTCCCGGGGGGAGGCGCAGGGGGGAGGACGTCTGCCTTACCTCGTCCGATCTGTCCGCTCACACTCAATCACCTACAGCCAATCACCTGACTGGGTTTATTGTGGTGATGTAATGATAATGAGGGGGGGTGGGGGGCGGAGACGAGGACTCAGTGATCTTCTCCCTGAGATCGACCAACGACTAAACTGACTCCAACCTGCTGACACCACGACACAAGACTCCTCAGCTTATCTACTGTACCTCCTTCAGCTGCTTCAAACAGCAGGCGCTGGAGGGGGGAGAGAGGGAGAGGGGGAGAGAGGGAGAGGGGGAGGGAGCACAAATATACGGGGGGGGGCAGGTGAACATGCGTGTAAACAGGTGAGATATAAACAAAACAAAACCTGTTTCCACCTGACACCTCATGACTCAGACCTGATCCTGGACCTGAAGACCTGATCCTGGACCTGAAGACCTCTGCTGGTTCAGGACCAGTTAAACCAGTACAAACTGACCTGAAGTCTGATCCCTGAGGTGTCAGAGTGTTGTTATGTGTTTGCATGTGATGAGTGTTAAAGAGGTAAATTACATGTTTCCACAGGGCAGCACACAGTGGAAGGTTGTGCAGAGCTTGCTGAAAGAGGAGTCGCACCTACAGAACAAAACAAAGAAAATAAAAGAGGGGAGGGGGGAGAAGAACAGCAGACACCGGAGCAGAGTGTCAGTTCAACAAGGACAGAAAAAAACTAAACAAGCGTGGAATGAAGTCAGATGTTTAGTCACAAAAACACAGAGCAACACAAACTCAACAATCTATAGTGTTAACACAACACAGAGGCCTGAGGGAGACAGAGACTCAGAGACAGAGACTCGGAGACAGAGACTCAGACTCTCAGACTCGCTGACTCAGAGACAGAGAGTCAGGGAGTCAGACTCAGAGACTCAGCTACAGTGTGACAGGAACAGCTCAGACATGCTCTGAAGGTTTTTACAGGAGGAAATGTTCACATCTCTGACTCACCTCAGATCGATCCTTCAGCTCCCTCTCCACAGCTATCGCTCTGCACAGACACACAAACATCTGTCAGACCCACAACATAACACACTACACTACACTGCTCTGCTTTGAAGGATCAGTCTGTGTTTTCTTATCGTCTGTAGCTCACAGCTCATTGGTTCATCTGATCTTTAGAAACAGCTCAGGTACAGATTCTGCTGTTCACAGGTGTTCAGATCCAGGTGTGTCAGTACGAAACAGTAACTGTCAGCTGACCTGTTGGATTAATGTTCTTCTTCTACTCAGTAAATAAACCTACATGGTCCTCATATTAAAGCGTTGTGTGTGTGTGTGTGTGTGTGTGTGTTTCTAACTTACATCTTCCAGGTGCTCAGATTCTTAGGAGAGTTACAGCTCAGCATCCTGGCCTGGAACTTCAGCTGTTCAATGTTTCCATCCTGCCACTCCTGATGCAGCAACCTGTGCAGCAACACATCAGCACTGACACCACACCTGGACTCACACACAGCCTCCATCACCTGTCTCCACCCCCCAGCCTCCTCTGTCTCTGCTGCAGCTGAACTGATTGAACAGTCTGAAGTCAAACTGTTCTGCTGCTGAGTTTGTTACAGAAACATTTATACAACAACAACAACAACAACAACCACCCTCCTGTTAAACAGTGTGTGTGTCTGCAGTGTGTACTCTGTGTGTGTGTGTTTACCTGAGGCCCAGCTCAGTGTTGTTGGGCATGGCGTATTGCAGTCTCTCCAGGAGCAGTGCATGCTGGGACTGTGGCAGGCAGCTCAGGTACAGAGACACCACCTGAAGATCCAGAGAACAGCAGGACAAACATTAACACTGACCAGCTGCGCACGAGCAAGGCACTCACTGTGTGTGTTGAACAGAACCAATCGTAGCTCAGGATGTCCACAGGTTCAAATATCATCAACAGCTGATCACCTGTTGGAGCCTGCAGAGTCAGGTGATGTAGTCTATACACAGACAGACCGACAGATGGACAGACAGACAGACAGAGACACAGACAGATGGACAGACACACAGACAGATGGACAGACGGACAGAGACACAGACAGACTCCTGAGATCAGACCTTGTTGTGGAAGCTGTAGCAGGTCCAGAACTCTGCAGGGTTGAAGGGAACCTCCAGTCGAGAGGGGACAGTGCTCAGGCAGCGCTGAACCAGATCTGAGAACAGTCTGGACTGAGTGGCGGTCGGACCCTGGTTCTGCTGCCTGCTGCTGAACAGCAGGTAACTGAGGACAGAGGAGACAGTCAGTCACAGGTCTGAGTCCTGTCAGTCAGTAAGAACACAGACAGACACTCACTCCATCCACAGCTGGTGGAGCTCCTCCAGCTGCAGAGCTGATCCCAGAGCTCTCTCAAAGGCGTCCACCGTCTCCTCCACAGAACCATGGAGCCACTGCCAGCGACTGCAACAGTTACACAACACCACACTTCAGCTCTGACACTGTAACCTCAGGGATCTACAGCAGAGTACACACACTACTGACACTGGATCACTGAGGATCACTGAGGAAACCTTTAACACTGGACTGAGGCCGTTTTAGAGACTAAACTTTTGTCAGATCCACTGGTTGGTCTGTGAGGAGTGTGGTAACACACCAGTGGATCAGATGGAGATAGGGCGTTTGCTGACTGAGCTGCTGCTGTAGCTCCTTCTTGATGATCGGTCCTCTCAGGAGCTCCTCAGTGGGAAAACCAAGGACGTGTCTGATGGGAGGAAAACAACCTTTAACTCGTCTCAGTTCAACAGTTGTCTCCTGAGTCATGTGTATGTGTGTTACACAGTGTACCTCAGGACGTCCACAGGTTTCCTCTGACTCTGTTCGTCTTCACAGAGAGACAGGATGAATCCTCGAAACAAAGGAGCAACAGCACTCGACTTCTCCTGAGGAACAAGGTGGAAGAAAAAAACTGACATGAAGTCCTGTTAAAGTGAAACATGGTCAGACTCACTAAAACCAAACCGAGTGTGGTGTCAAGGTCTGTTTTCCACTAAGAGAACAGACGGCTTCTAAAGACTAATTAATTTCATTCTCTGACTTTAGCCTCCAATTCAAAGTTCTGTTTTCTGGAGAGATGCAGAAATAATCACCTGAGCCATGAGGAACTTGCAGGAGTGATAGAAGACCTCTGCGTTGTTGGGACACTCTGCCAGAGCGTGGAGCCACATGCTGACTGCGTGATCGCTGTTTCCCTTCCTGATGTGGAGGTCGGCCAGAGCATCTCTCAGAGCACAGGACTCAGGACAGAACTCCAGCAGAGACTCACACAGAGCGATGCCCTCATCATATCTGCAGACCAACGAGCAGAAAAACAAACCACCGTCACTGAGAACAGGTTTGACCTCTGACGTCTCAGATTCCGTCTCTGTGACCTTTAATCAGAGTCAGAGGTCAGAGGTCAGCAGCAGCTCACCTCTGCAGCAGTCTGTTGAGGAAGATGAGGTTGATGTGAAGAGGCAGACAGGCCAGCGTCCTCTCACTCGGAGACAGAGACTCATCACTGCACTGGTGGATGGCATCTGAGGGGGGGAAGAGGAGACTGTGGTCAAACACAGATCTGAGTCAGGACACATCAGCACCACTGACTCCTCTGAGCTCTGTACCTTGGAAGAGAGCGACGAGGATGTCGAGTGGTGTGCTGATGTCCTGCGGCGTTCTCCACGGCAGAAGGAAGGACCCTCTGCTGACCAGTCTGGACGGGCCGGACTCTGCTGGGTCGTACAGGCTGGACGGCAGCCGGTCGAACTCCGTCAGGTGAATGTAGGAGAGCCAGACCAGCGCCCGGTCACCGGCTGTCAGGTGGTCAGCAATGCTTCTGTCATGGGCTGATTTCAGGGCGTTCTGCAGAGAAAACCAGGCACCGAGAATCCTTAGTGACAGGTTTGATCTCAGAGGGTTGACACAGACACCTGCAGACCCAGTGCTTCATCGTTTCAGTGAAAAATAAAGTTGTGAGACCTGTAAAATGGCCAGAGCGCTCTCCATCCTCCCTGTGAACAGGTTGAGGTGAACTCTGTAGAGCAGAGCTTCCATCAGCTGGAAGGACAGTTTGTCTGTGACGCCTGAAGACGCCTCAGTGAGGAGGAACTGCAGCAGACGATCACACACATAGTCCTTCCCCTCGAACGAGCTTTCCAGGTTCAAATACTGCGGGGGGGAGGGGGGACACACACATCAGAAACACAGGAACCAACCGTTTATCATCTACACTGAACCATCAGATTTATGTAAAACCTAAACACAACATGGTCTGACAGTCAACATGAATCCAGATGAATCAGTCAAACTGTTCACCTGCATTGACTTTTACAGGAGTTAACAAACTGAGCAGCTGCCTGCTATGTCTGACTACACACACTCTTCAGGACAGACAGTGAAATAGCCGTGGCTGAGCTGGATCCTGAGGACGGTCAGTGCAAGTCTTTAAATCAGATCTGAGGACTCACGTTCCACCACACTCTGTAGTCAGGTGCGTGCTCCACAGCCATCTCACACATCTCCTGGACCTCAGCTCTGCTGCCTCGCCTGGAGAACAGAGACAGGTAGTGGCTCCACACCTCCGGGTTATCACAGTTACTCTCCAGAGCTCGAGACAGCGTGTTCAGGGCGGCCTCCAAACACTCTGCTGCAGGACTGCACACAGACACACAGTAGATTATTCTCCTGTTAACAGAGGAGGAAGCAGAGCTCTCAGTCAGCCGCTCGTTTGGTGACTCACGTTTCGTTCTGGTTCAGGTACTTGAAGGCGAGTTTGATCCACAGCTGAGTGTCTCGAGGACTCTCCAGGACGCTGGTCTCCAGGTTTGATATGTCGTCTGTCTCGCTAACAAAATAACGCTTGTCCTCTGACGTGACGCACACGTCTAAAGCAGAGAGGCAGGTCTGAGAGCAGTTATCTGCACAGAGATAAACAGACAGTCATCAGCTGTTCATACTGCAGGAGGTGCACCACAGGTCAGATCTAATCTGAGGACTGGTGAAGATGATCTGAGTTCTTCCAGGTCTAACTCCTCACCGTATCCTCCAGCTGTGATGTTTCCAGCTGCCATCCCGTCCTCGCCCTCATCCTCGGGGCTGAGGCTGCTCTGAGCCGACGGCTTCGGCCTCCACCTCCTCACGTCTTTACAGGTGGTGAATGGAGGAACTGATGAAACAAGAACAGAGCAGAGGTCAGATGTCTGGAAGCTGTTGTTCTGATGGTGAGAGCGCTAAAAGAAAAACTGACCGACCGTGTCGTTTGCTTTCGTTGACTTTGCTGACAAGGAGGACGGCCTTCTGGTCCACTCCCATACGGTCTTTGTTTGTGCCAAACAGCTTCTTCATGTACTTCTCTACACAACACACAGACACACACATTAAACAGCAGCCAACGACCGACTGGAGTCGACCTCAGAGAGGGAGGCATCTCTCTGCAGCCTACCTGTGGCAGCACTGATGTCCTCGTCTGAGCTGTTCTCAGAGCAGCCGATCAGAGACAGACTGTACGACAGAATATCCTGGAAGAGCTGGTTTCCAGTCAGAGCGCAGTTTCTCATGTGCTGCCTGTAGAGCAGAACAGAGGAGGTTAAACACACAGAGAGACGACACACAGCAGCAGACTGAGGTGAATATTCTGACTCTCACCATCTGCAGTCGTCATCATTACAGGTTCCTGTGAGGTCGAAGCGACAGAAACACTTCCTGGGTTCGATGGTGTTACTGTACGTCACAGAGCTCAGAGGTAACTTCTCCTTGGTCCTGTAATACGGACTGAACCTGACGGACACAAGTTTAAACTCAACTACACAGTCTGTAAAAAGTATCATCTGTTCAGCTGCCTGCAGTACATGGAGTAAATATACACATCGCTCCTGTCCTGGCTCCATGGATGAACTCCTACAGGTACAGCAGTACCTGTACTGCAGATAGAGCAGTATTTGTAGTACAGACACCTGAACGCAGCGCCCACACACTGTGCTGTGGTGTATCTGGTTGTGTGAGTGTGCAGCTGCAGCTGTGATGAGTTACTGTGTGAGTGAGCAGACATGTTTGTAATTAACGTTGCAGAGATCTGTTTTCACTTTGACATTAAAGGCTCTTTCTGTTAATTAGTGTCAGAGGATCCACATTAAACCTAAACAATAAAACATGAAGACTTCTAAAGGAGGGTGAATTAGGTTTTATAGGAGCAGTAAAGAGAGTGTTAAGTGTTGATGTGGAGTCTACCTGTAGGATCTAAAGACCAGCAGGGGGCTGTGATATGGTCCAAATGGAACAGGTTTCAGATCTGAGCTCCCTGACTGACTTGGTGTCGTATCCATGTCCACGGAGACCACCTGTTCAGAAACACGTCAGGGTGGAGAAAATATCAGTTGATTTTGTTCTGAAACTATCAATGAGTCAAACTGCAGTTAAGATTTTCAGAGCTGTGACGACATCAATTCTTTAAAACTCTTTAAATTCTTTAACATTTTCTGTTTCCAGCTTCTCTAACGTGAACGTTTGAAAACACGAGAGCTAAGAGTAAAACCACTGGGCAGGTTAATGGTTGTGATGGTTATCTGCAGCTCTGACTGTGGAGTCGTGGTCTCACCTGGCCTATTGGGGAGTTGTCGATGTTTTCTCCCAGTCTCTGCAGTTCCCTCAGCAGCAGCTCTCCCAGCCGGGTCTGCTGCTGGTATCTCAGCTTCAGAGCCTCCAGGTCCAGACCTGCAAACATCTCTGTGGGAGCCTCTGAGCCGGCTGAGGTCTTGGCGGGTTTGGTGGCGCCGCTGTCTTTAGCTGGAGTGGAGCTCGGCTGCTCAAGGTTGGGTTTGGTGAAGGAGCTGCTGGACTGACGGAGGGAGTGTCGGCGGGGGCCCTTAGCAGCGGTGGCGGGCGTGGGTTCAGGATCAGGTGCGGGTTCAAGAGCAGGTGCGGGTTCTGATTCGTGATCGTCAGCCTCAGCGACGTCTTCGCTGTCCAGGGTGAGTTTGTCCTGGGTGAGGTCGTGCAGGGAGGGCTGGGGCAGGGGGAAGGGGCCGGAGGGGGGCGGGATCTGGACCTGAGGGTCCGGGGGTGTGGAGGCTCGAAGCGGCGGCTCCGCAGGAAGCTCTGATGGAACGCCTTTGTTACGCAGGGCCTGGGCCTCCTTCAGCTTCTGGATCTTCAGGGCATATTCAGACTCAAGCTGCTGCAGACGCTGCTTCTGAGCGATCAGCTCAGCAAAGTGACGCTCGGAGCCGCGAGGAGCTGAGTCCACACGCTGCAGCTTAGAAGGCTGAGACGACAGAGAGAGGAAAGATACTGTCAACACAACACAGAGCTCAGCCTCAGTACACACTGAAGAAGAATTTTACATGACAATGATTTACTCTGTAAATTCACAGTCAGCCAAAAGCTAAACTCGTTAGCAGGCTAAAGCTCATTAGCAGGCTACAGTTAGTTAGCAGGCTAAAGCTCGTTAGCAGCTACGCTACAGCTCGTTGGCGGGCTAAAACTCGTTAGCAGGCTACAGTTAGTTAGCAGGCTAGAGCTCATTAGCAGGCTGCAGTTAGCTAGCAGGCTAAAGCTCGTTAGCAGGCTAAGGTTAGTTAGCAGGCTACAGTTAGTTAGCAGGCTAAAGCTCGTTAGCAGGCTAAGGTTAGTTAGCAGGCTACAGTTAGTTAGCAGGCTAAAGCTCGTTAGCAGGCTAAGGTTAGTTAGCAGGCTACAGCTCATTGGCAGGCTAAAGCTCGTTAGCGGGCTACAGCTCGTTAGCAGGCTAAAACTCGTTAGCAGGCTACAGTTAGTTAGCAGGCTAAAGTTCGTTAGCAGGCTACAGCTCATTAGCAGGCTACAGCTCATTAGCAGGCTAAAGCTCGTTAGCGGGCTACAGCTCGTTAGCAGGATAAAACTCGTTAGCAGGCTACAGTTAGTAAGCAGGCTACGGTTAGTTAGCAGGCTACAGCTCGTTAGCAGGCTACAGTTAGTTAGCAGGCTAAAGTTCGTTAACAGGCTAAAGTTCGTTAGCAGGCTACAGCTCATTAGCAGGCTACAGCTCATTAGCAGGCTAAAGCTCGTTAGCGGGCTACAGCTCGTTAGCAGGATAAAACTCGTTAGCAGGCTACAGTTAGTAAGCAGGCTACTGGTTAGTTAGCAGGCTACAGCTCGTTAGCAGGCTACAGTTAATTAACCTGCCCTTGAGAGTCAGGACTAAGTCTCACAGTTTTTGTCTGTTATTCAGTAATAATTAACACTAACAGACAGGAAATATTAATTTTAATTAACTTCACAGAGCCTTAAAGTTAATATTTCCTGTCTGTCACCTGTCACTCAGTGTTAGTGAGTTAGCATCATTATGTATCAGAAAATAGCCTACGTTAGCTAGAGAACGGCTGAGATTTAAGAGATAAAATATGTCAGTTTTGTATTAAACATCAGGTGATATTTACCGTCAGGAGTTAAAGTGTCTCTGACTGTACTTAATCTCCTCAGTGTCCGAGCGGCAGTCAGCAACGATCCGGTTTATTCAGGATTAAAGGGAAATTACACCTAAATATTCATCTCACTAAAACACAAACTCTGCTTCCCTGAACAACGAGGTTCGTAAATAAACATCTGATCCATCTCTGAACCATTACTGTGTTATCTCTGCTAACATGTGTGAGGCTCAGGCAAAAACCAGATGGATCAATAAGAATCCACATCCCAGACCTGGACCATGAACCACAGACCACCACAGTCCTGAACCAGACTCTCAGGGTTTTTAGTTCTTTATAATCAGATGTGGTTAGAGGCCATCTGCCGTTTTTATTTAGATTAAAGTACTGAACACGATGCTGTAATTCAGCTCAGCTGATAACCAATGATCAATGTTAATGATGAAAACACAACTGGTTTTATTCTGTTTGTTATTATTATTATTGACATGGACAGGTTCACTGAAATCTGGATATATATCACTGATTCTCTCATACTGAGGTTTTGTGTCAGCTCAGAAAGTTTTCATTATATTCTGGCTGATTTTTCCACCAGGTGATGGGTGCATGGAGGAAACATTCAGCAGATGAATAATCCAGCTCTGTTAAACTTGTTCTGTCTGTAGAGCAGGTGTGTGTGACTCACCTGAGTCTGGTTGGCGTCTGTCCTGCGTTTAGATCCTCGTCCAGCAGCCAGCTGAGCCTGAGCCAGTTCCTGCTCCAACCTGACGGCCAGACTCTTCTTTATGGAGACTCGATGCTCCACCCGATGCACCTGCACAGACCAGCGCAGGTCAGACCTGAGACCACAGAGGGAACCAGACGGTCTCTGTGGGTCCAGGATGTGAACGTGGACTCACCTGTTCCTGCAGCTTCTTCAGCAGCGTCCTGTTTGCGCTGACGATCTTCTCAGAGGCCTGAAGCTGCTCTCTCAGTTTGGCCACTTTGGCCTCAGCAGCTTTCAGAGACTCTCTCTTCTTCAGCTCCTGTTGGAGCAGGTGTCTGAGGACGGCCTCGTCTCTCTGCAGCAGCTCCCTGTCAGACGGGAGGAGACGATTTATTCTGCACCGGACACACTGGACTCATCATTAAACCTCCTGATGTTCCGGACACATTTCTAGACCTGTAGACCTGCTGCTGCTGTCTGTACCTTTCTGTGTGTGTGTGTGTTTGTGTACTGAAGCTCTCACCTGTTTTTGCTGAGTCTCTGCTCTGCCTCACTCAGCTTCACCTCTGCAGCTGTTTTCCCTGATGACTCCAGGACAGACTCAGATGCAGCAGGAGATGTGGAGCTCTGAGGACTCTGATCCTTCAGCATCTTCTGCTTCTCCCTGCTGTGAGAGGTTCAGTCTTTAAATCACCTGATCCACAGCATTTCTACCAACTGTGTTTCTGACTGTTGATCTCTGATTTACAGTTTGGTACCTGGCGATCTCCTCTTTGAGCAGACGGTACTCAGCCTTCTTGGCCTCTGGTAAAGCCTCTGGAGTTCTGACCGGGTTGTTCTCCTTCTCAGATCCTGATGCTCCTTTAGGCTTCGCTGCCTGGAAACATCACAGACACGACTTCAAACTACTCAATAAACTCAGTGTTTCTCCTCTGCACCTTTTTGTTTGTTCACTTCTGTGTGTGTTAGTTTTTTATTTTAGCACCACATCTATTATATTATTATTATTGAGTCTTTCACCAGTGATGAACCAGGACTCTGTGGATTCTAACCTGATCTGATCATTTAGCTACAGAACCAGAGGAAACAGAAACATCTTTTAAAACCTGGACAGGATTAAACTGCATGTCCCAGATTCTCAGACCAAACACTGACATGAAGTCAGGGATTTGGGACAATAAAAGCAGATGATTGTACAGAGGGTACGAGCGGGTGAAATCATTTTCTACTTGTATTTCCCAGGTGTTTTGTGTCTGCAGAGGAAGCAGAAACTGTCCCACCTCCACAGTCCTCCTGGCCTCTTTGATCATGAACTCCAGCCCTCCAAACACCGCCTGTGTGGAGCTGCAGGCATCCATGTCTGAGTCACTGTCGTCTGAATCATTGAGAGAAACCACCACTGACTTGTGTCTGGGCAGCTGCAGAAACAAACAGGTGAGAGTCAGACAAACCCTGCAGGCACCTGACGGAGCTGTGAGACCACATCGGCCTGTCAGGGTCGTGGTTAGGGTCTTACCACCAGTGGAGCTCTGGGAGCGTGGTGTCCTCTGGAGAACTTGGCTCGTGGCTGAGACACGGTGTTCAGACTGACGGTGCTCAGGTTTCCTCTGGTTGGCTGCTGAGCAGCTGCAGGAGGCTGAGGAGAGGGAGGCCCGCTGGAGCTCTTCTCCTGGAGAAACAAGAAAACATCATTGTCACAGGTTAGAGAGCTGTGGTGTGAGCTGAGAACAACAGCACCACCCAGTGTTTAGACTGGTGTTGGGTCAGTATCACACCTCGGTCGCTGCCACCCTCTTGTTGGCCATGGACATCAGACAGGTCTCCCTCAGCAGCATCTCCTCCTCTTCCTCTTCATCAGCAAAGGGAGGTTTGGGAGGAGGCTCCAGCTCGTCTGGTGGAGGGGGGAGAGGGGGAGGGGGTGGGGGGACCGCGGACAGCATGGGGGAGAGGAAGGGCTGAGAGAGGCAGGGACAGAGGTTATTTTATAACGTCTTCTTTTCTTAGTTGATTAAACTGAGACTTGAAGATGAGTGTTTCGCTCTGCAGCTGAAACTTTAGATTTCATCTGAAGCAGAGTTTTAAACCTAGTTCTGATGACTGAGCTCAAGAGGTGACACGTACCAGTCCAAACTGAGCAGAGTCCGTCACGTACAGAGACACCTGAGAGAAACATCCTGGGTCCTCGGCACTGAACGGGTTGTGTGTCGGAGACGGGACTGAAAACAAACAGAAGCACCTGAATATTCATTCATTATGTAACAGGGAACATTTACTGCTGTTCTGACTCTGTTCTCTGTGAGCGATGATTACAATTCATTTAGTACTGTACAGTTCACCTGTCTATCTCTTCCTGCTCACCTGGTGAACTGGTCTCACTGTCCGTGTCCATCGCCACCTCGTCATAGTTGTCGTACTGGTAGAGGTTACCTGAGGAGTCCAGGCCCTGTTTACCTGTGGACTTCCTGTGTTCCCGATCTCTGGACTGAACAACAACAACACAAATGTTTCACTCAACATCACATCTGAGACTCCACATCTGCTCTCTTTATTCCTCACGTCTTCAGATAGAGGACCGAGACTAAGAGGCAGACTGACTGTTAATAAAATAATGATCGACCTCGAGCGTCCGTCTCTTACTTTACTGCGCGTCCTCATCTTCCCTCCCACCAGCTTCATGAAGCGGTTGTATTGCTCGTCCTGGTTCGACAGGTCTCTGATTCTGCGGATCTCCTCCTCTCGTTTGCGTCGCTCCTCCTCGTCCTGTCGTCGCTTCTCCTCCTGCTCCCTCTGCTGCTGCAGCTTCCACGTCCTCAGCTGCTGCTTCCTGAAGGCCTGCTTCGCCGCCGAGCCTGAGGGGAGATTATTGATCGTCGATAAGTTTCCGATCAGAAGCAGAGAAAGTGTCTGTGTGCAGTGTAGTGTTGGGCCTGATGCAGTGAGGTGCTGCCGGTTCTGATCCTTCTCACCTGGACTGATCACCTTCTTGGTCATGTGAGGTTTTCCTGGAGTTCTGCCTCTCTCCAGTGGAGATTTGGGACCAGGTTTTGGACTCTGTTTGGGTCTGTCTCTCTCTGGAAGTCTCTCCCTGTCTCTGTCTGGGGCTCGGGGCCCAGTCTTGGTCCTGTCACGGTCCCTCTCTGCAGGTTTGCATCTGGTTCTGTTCCTCTCTGCAGCGGCAGCAGCAGCAGAGGAGGCGGACCTGGTGGTGACTCTCTGCCTGCCAGGCGGAGCAGTTCCGGGGCCGGGACCAGAGCCGGGACCCGAGCTCTTCTCCTGGGAGGCTCTGGTGATCCGGTCTTTACTCTTCTTCATCACCTGCTGCTCCTTCTGCTGCCACTTCTTACTGGCTGACTGCAGAGCGAGGAGACGCAGCTGCAGCTCCGACAGCTCCTCCTCCTCCACCTTCACCACTGGCTGCTCACAAAACACAGACAGACACAGTTTAAAAACATACAGACTCTCAGAGCGGTCCCTGAACACACCAGTGATTTGAGTCCCACCTTGTCAGGAGAGATGAGAGACGAGTCCTCGCTGGAGGCCGACGACTCTCTGCGACACGGGCACGTCTTTTTAGGTTTCTCCTTGTCGTCTCCGTCCGTCTCCTCGCTGCAGCACGAACACATCTTCTCCTCCACTTCTGCTTCAGACTTCTGTTCTGCCTCTCCTCCATCCTCTCTCTCCTCCTCTTCACCTGGAACACAGGAGATGCAGACTGAGCTTTGACACATTAAGCAGAAACAGGATGTGGTCTGACCTGCAGCAGGATGTGGTGTCTCTTCACCTCCCTGTGACTCACCCTCTCTCTCAGCTTCTCCTCCCGTCTCTTGCTCAGCCCATCTCTTCTTCAGTTCGTCCAGGTTGACGGGGTTGGGCAGTTTCTGACGCAGAGGTTTGATGTTGAACGCCTGGAACATTTTCTTTTCTCCCTTCTCCAGCTCCGACGTCTCCTCGAGTCCCTCCGGACTGTGAGCCGGTTCAGGTACTGGTCTGGTCTCTGTAATACTGGCAGTGTTGTCTTGAGTGTCCTCTCTGACGGGGGAGGCTTTGGGCTCCAGAGCCATGGTCTCCTCTTTACGGATACACTCCAGCTCCAGCTGAATCTGTTTATACTTGGACAACAAGTCCTCAAAGGACTCGTCAACACTGTTCTCGGGTTTGGAAACACTGTGAGCTGCTTTCCTCAGATTCCTCCCCTGCAGCTTCTCTGAGCTCAGAGTTCAGGAAACACAGATGATAATGACGATCACTTTCATTTCTATTAATCCAACAAATATTTCAGGAGTTCATGGGAAACAGTTTTAGTCTTTCTCATTCATTTATAATAATCAGAATTTTTAATGGAAATGTTCCATTTTCAATAATGTGAACACATAAATGACTTCAGTTCACTCAATATCAGACCTGAACCAGGTCTGCAGCCTGGACCAGGTCTGATGAACACACTCAGACAGTAAACTGCACTGAGCTGTTCCAGGAGAAAGATTTGGCTGCAACAAACATTTATCTTCGCAGTCACTCAGTCTGACGATTATTGATTATTGATTAAATTAATTGAGACTTTATTCCAATAATAAGAACAGTATCAGAGACAGATATTGTCAGTTCACTGTGAATTAAAACAAACTGTGAAGTCACAAGAGGACTGAGATGGATCTGATTCAGCTGAGGAGGGTTTACAGGATGACCCAGTGTTCATTAAACCACATCAGACCAGGTCTGGATCAGAACTTTAAAGACTGTAAAACACAGCTCCAGGTTTATCTGAACATATATATGAATCGATTATCAGAGTATTGATTATTGCTCTGCCCTCTGTACCTGGTCCTGGTCTGACCCGGGTTCGGGTTCATGTGTAGCACCGGCAGGCCTCTGGTGGACTCTAATTCAATCGCAGTCCCCTGGAGAAGGTTTATATTCGGGTATAATAATTACTGACACCGGGAAAGGATACGTTTTCTCGAGGGAGAGTCGGTCTTGTTGCCGTGACTCTCTCCGGGACCGTAACGACCGATGGGAGCTCTGCCGCCTCCCTCTCCCCGGCCGCCACGGTTCCAGGCCCCGCGTCCGCCGTTCGGCATGCCCCGATGCCGGAATCTGCCGATGGCGCCGTGGCTCCGCTCCCAGAAGCTGGACCGCGGGCTGGGCTCGCCGTGAGGACCGAGTCCCGGCGGCAGCGGCGGCGGCAGCGGGGAGGGAGGCCGGTCGGGCCCGCTCGGCCCGCACTGCTGCCTGTGGGCCGGGGGGAAAGGCCCGTGTCCGTGAGGTCCGAGGTTGTATGGCATCATGAGGCGGAAGTCTGGCGGCTGGTGACCCAGGTGTGGTAGCATGTTGTGCGGGTGTTGGTGGGGTTTCCGTGTCCGCGGAAGAGCTCCGCCGCCGCCGCGGCCCGGCCTCTTACCATCCCCCCGCCGGAGCGGCACACTCTCCTCGGTTTCATCATCGCAGATCTCTCCGTCTTCGAGCTCCCCCTCCTCTCTGGGAGACCGATTAACCGCGTTTAACTCCATGTTGTGGGGAAGTCAGCGGCGGCCTGCAGACCACGATCTCACCGGACCGTGGACCAGACGGTCATTATACCGTTTTAATCAACAGTTCAGACAGACTCCGTCCGCCCTGACAGTCCGTTCACCGTCCTCTTCTTCTCCGCTTCTTCTCTCACTCAACTACCGCGAGACAAAGCGAGACTTTACGAGACTGGAAGTTTCCTATATAAGGAAACCGGACATTCTGGTTCTTTTCATATCAGGAGCCATGAGCTGTTTTTATGTCTACCTGAAAACACCTGAACAGATCTCAGAGAACCAGTCTCTAAACAAAGAACCAGCCTGAGATTGAATCAGCCTGAGAGAAATGATCATGTCTGGTGTTTGTTCTTTTATATTTATTTATTCTACCAGGTGAACGTGTTGCAGAGTAACTCAGGTAACACAGGTACAGTGTTTCTTCTTCTTTCTATGAATCACGTGACCACCCCTCAGATTTATCTGGTGACCCTTCAGAGGGGCTTGACCCCCTGGTTGAGAATCGGTGGACTAAACTAACTGTACGTGACGTAGTTAAACCAGCTCCACTGCCGCTGAAGCATCGATCACTCAGGATCAATGATCTGATCAGAGATCAGTCACAGGAGACCGTTACTGCACAGTGAAGTACTTTTACTGCCATACTGTAACTATGAAGTACTTCTACTGTCATAGTCTGGGTTCATGAAGCTGAGGTAGGATTTTGAATACAGTACTATTACTTGTAATGAAGTATTTTTACAGTCATGTTTATATTTCTACTCTTACTTTAGTCTTTATATGTTTTCTATTCAAATGTTTAAAAATATAAAAGAAATGAAACGTGGACTCTCAGTGCGCATGCGTTTCGGAGCTCTGCACCGGAAGCTGACTTGTCCGTTTTGTTTTGGACGTTGACAGGCACGTGAATTGCTGACGTAATCAGGAGACAGACAGACAACATGGCGGCGGAGTCTGTTCAGAAGGTAAGAACATCTTTAACCGAGTGTGACACACTCTGTTTTAACCGTTATCTGCCTCCAACAGCCGCGTTTACCGGACACAGCTCCGCGTTTACCGGACACCTATACTGTAGGTTAATGAGCCAGCCGCTGTTAGCTGCTGTTAGCCACTGTTAGCCGCGGTGCTAACCGAAGCTACAGAGGCAGGGTGAGGACACGGAGGGACCACAGTCCGCTTCCAGCCGCCTCCACATCGTTGTACTCTGTCTGAACGCACCGCCTGTCCCACCGCTGCTGCTGACATGCTAACAGCTAACACCTAACGTCAATATTAGCATGATGTTACCGGAGCGAGCTGTCGGTTGTTGACACAGCGGCCCACCGAGGAGTCGCTGACCAGCAGTGAACTTTTAACCCACCAGACCGAGTCTCCACAGCAGAGACAGAGGCAGAGGAAACAGAAGGAGCCGCTCTCTGCGCTTTCTGCCAAGTCACCGCCGTCCGTACCGTCTGCGGGTCCGTTAGCGGGATCCAGACTCGGGTCTGTGCAGCGAGATAAGCTACATGGACCTGGTCCAGGTCTGGTCCTCTCAGCTGTTTACACTGCAGCCTGTAGAGAGGTCTCTGGTTAATGTGTGTAAAGCTGTTGTTTTAATGTGAAGCTGGTTTTAAGCTGGTTCAGCTTCTGTTTAATAAACTAGGAGGAGGTTTAACTACACCTTCTGTCCACTGCAACACAAGCACCATGAGGAGTATGTGATGATGTTAAAGAACAGGGCCACAGGTCCTGTCTGTTTACCTGGTTAAACAGCCTGAAAACAGCCTGATGTGGTTGTAACATACCTCACTGCTCTGACAGACTTTACCTCAGTCAGCTGCTGTGTTGTCATGACTCAGACTGGTTGGACCAGTTATACAGTGATGGAGCGGGCGGAGGCATTCAGACAGAGCTGTCAGTCACTGTTCAACCTGAGGAAATATAATGTTAAAGCTGAAGAATCCAGCTGCAGCCATCAGACAGTATAACACCTGTCACCTGTCACACAGGTTATATTTGAACATGAGGGAGTCTTCATTCATCCCAGCAGCGATGAGGACGGCATCGAGCAGGATTTGCTTGTCTCGGGGTCACTTCGGATCATCGACAAGGTCAGATATTAAATGTCCTGTCAGTAATCACACCAGAGTCTAACAACTCAGTTCATTAGAGATTAATTTGCTGATTATTCGTTCAACACAGCGTCTTCACACTTTAAATATTTTCAGATTCTGTGAGAAAAATAAAACAAGCAAACTTTAAGAATCTGGAACCTGAGAATTTTAGGTGATTTTCAGAATCATTCATTTTTCATTTAAAGTGAATGGACTGAATGTTTCAGGTCTACATGTGTTTCACTGATGTGTCATAAATAGTTTCTCAGTCTTTATCTTCATGTCTGTCTCCACCTCGTCAGGATGGAGAGATCATTGTGGAGTACAGACCTCTGGAGGACACCGTCGACCCCTCCAACATGCTCTGTGCTGGAAAGGTTTGTCTCACTTTGTTGTAACATGCAGCTGGTCCCTCCTCCTGCTCCTTCTCCTCCTCCTTCTCCTTCAGTCTATCTGTAGGCAGGTGACATGTTGTCATTGGTCAGGACGTCTTCACAGGTCACACACTGAGGCTGCTCTGAGTCAGTCTGTGTCACAGCTGCATCACTAACACCTGCACACACCTGTCTCTTTACTTTACTCTTGTGTTTGATCAGGACTCCAGCTCAGTGGTGGAGTGGGCTCAGTGTCCAGGAGAGAGGTCCCATCAGCTGTTAGAGACTCAGCAGAGCTACGAGACCGAGTGGGACATGGTTAATGCTGTGTCCTTCAAGAGGAAACCCTGCCCCAATGGAGAAGGTGAGTTCACTGTAACCTGCTGTAACAGCTGACAGGTGAGAGATTATCTTCAGTCTGTGAAAACTGCTCTGTTCTGTCTTTAAAACACTCTGTGTTGCATTATCAGTGTGTGTTGTGCAGTATGAAGTTAACACAGTTTCAGCTGTGAATCACTTTATTTCCTCTGACTTAGTTCATTTAAACAGTCTCTAATGTGACTGTTTGGTGTTAAAACCTGTTTCAGTTGTTGGAGGAAATGAAAGTGTTTCTGTTTCTGATCAGACACGTTTCACTGCAACAACATGTCAGCTGACTGGAAAACGCCAGGCTCCTCTTTCTGTTTTACATCAGGCGGTCCTGGTCCAGGTTTTTATATGACCCTGATCCTGACCTTTGATATTGATGCAGAGTCTGATCAGAACATCTCTCTCAGTTTTACACAACACAGACAAAGATATGGTGAAGGAGCTGATCTCAGAGCAGTGATAAAACATCAACACTTACAGGATGTGAGGTTGTTTCATGCTCTTATTTTGCTCTGTCTGTTTCCTGTCCGTGGTCTGTCAGGCTCTCTGAACCACAGCCATGAGAGGAGCCGGTGGGCGTTCACCTTCAGCGTCAGTGACCTCAGGTCCATCACAGTGAAGGAGGAGGGGTGGACCTTCCTGATCTTTAAACTGAAGGAGTCCTCCACCACCCTCCCTACTCTGCACTTCCACCAGGGCGGCAGCAGAGAGTTCCTGGACAGCCTGAGGAGGTTCGCTCTGCTCAGCGAGTAAGTACCCACCAGCACAACAACAAATATGACGGACGTGACGAAGACATGATGTGAAACAGGATCGACACCTGCTTCTTCATCTACAACACCAACCCAGAGAAAACATGGATCCATCCTCCAGTGTTCACAGTGTGTGGATGGTGATGAATGGTGCTGTCAGTATTTACTGTAACCACAGTGTGATGCTCTGATCAGAAAATCAGAAGATCTATTGATGTTGAATCAGAGCAGCTCATTTATATGCAAATTCATTTGATTTACATATGAGCAGAGTGAGTGTGATGATGGTCGACACTCAGTCAGGACACGACTTCTTCTTCTCCAAATATCATGTCAGATTATTGTCCTGAGGATGGGCAGCGTGCTCCTCTATCTCTCTGCAGATAGCTGTTATTAAAGTTCTTATCGACGCCTTTCATAATGAAATCGTCTGGATTAAGTGCCGGATATTTTCAGGCTCAGCTGTGACGACAGCTGATCGTCTGCAGAGTCTTTTATTAAATGATAGTCTGCACAGATCAGTGAAAACCACCACTGATCCTGATCCTGAGGTGTGTGTGTTGTGTGTTTGCAGGACTCCAGACGATGAGACGTGTCTGATCGTCAGCACTCCAAACAAAGCTCTGTCTCAGTCCTTCGAGAACCTGCTGGACGACAACAACTTCGGCCTCGTTCATGTGAGAAACTAAAGTCATGAGATATCAGAAACATGAAGTCAGTCTGTCGACATGGAGAAAACTCCCAGCTGCCTGTCTCTCTGCCTGTCAGTCTGTCTCTCTGTCTGTCTGTCTGTCTGTCTGTCTGTCTCTCTCTCTGTCTGTCTCTCTCTTTGTCTCTCTCTGTCTGTCTGTCTCTCTCTCTGCCTGTCTCTCTGCCTGTCTTCACAGTATTCTCCTTTGTACCGTTTCTGTTTCTGTTCTCCTGCAGAAGTTCAAGAAGGACCCATACGTGACGACTCTGGGCGGCTTCTCCAAAGTCACCAACTACATCTTTGATGCCTTCAGGGGGACGGAGGAGCAGCACCAGCGCCCCCCAGAGGAGGTGGCTGACCTGCTGGGTGAAGTCATCCCCGGCCTGGAGATCAACCAGCAGGAGGAGCCAGGCTTCGAGGTCATCACCAGGGTGAGGGTCACATCACCTCCCTCTGTGTTTCCACTGTTCATCCACCGGGAGGAAATATTATTACTGATTAATCTACTGATCGATCGTTGTCTGTAAAATATCAGTTAACAGTGAAACAGGTCCCAGAGTCGACGTCTTCAGGTGTCTGTCAGACTCTGTTTACTGCCCTATTTCTATATGAATTATCTGTCAGTGAATTGACGACCTCACCTGTGTCCCGTCAGATCGACCTGGGGACGAGGCCTCAGGTGACAAGGAGGGAGCCTCTGTCTGCAGATGACTGGACCAAACACCAGGATCCAGAGGGGAGGATGATCCAGATCCCTCACCTCAGACAAGTCATCTTCAAAGGGGCACGTTTGATTTCTCTCTTTAATGTTTGTGTCGGGACCAGGTGGTTCTTTAAAACAGTTTATAAAGGAGGAGGCTGATCAGCTGATCCTCAGTGAGGCAGGTAGACAGAGGATGAAGACGCCACTGATCAGAGACTGAGGTGTTTCTCTCAGTAACCGCTCGCTCTGATCATCAGCTCATCACGTGTTAATGTGTGTGAATCTACAGGGACTCTGTCACGCTGTGAGGAAAGAAGCCTGGAAGTTTCTGTTGGGATATTTCCCCTGGGACAGCACGCTGGAGGAGAGGAAAGCTCTGCAGAGGAACAAAACGTATGCACACTCCTCCGCCTCCAACACAACCACCACCTCACACAGAACCAGAGGAGGAGTGTGTTGTAATGAGGCTGTGATTGTGTTCTCTCCTGGTGTTTGGCAGGGATGAATACTTCAGGATGAAGCTGCAGTGGAAGTCGGTCAGTGAGGAGCAGGAGAGGAGGAACTCCAGACTCAGAGACTACAGGAGTCTGATCGGTGAGAGTTCATCACAGTTAAACCTCAGACTGGTTCAGAGGTTTCCTGTGTGGATATTGGTTATACCTTCACACTGTCGCTTCTGTTTTTCAGAGAAAGACGTGAACAGAACCGACAGAACAAACAGGTTCTATGAGGGCATCGATAACCCGGGTCTGGTCCTCCTCCACGACATCCTGATGACCTACTGCATGTACGACTTTGACCTGGGTGAGACCTCACACTCCTGTACTGTCAGCAGTTCTCCTCTGACAGAGCAGAGCAGTCTGGTCCTGGAGAAGCTGCAGGAACAACACAGCTGAACTTTTTTCTGAACTTTTCTTTTTAACACACTGAGGATGTGAAATGCTCTCTGTCGTGGTCAGGTTACGTTCAGGGGATGAGCGACCTGCTGTCTCCTATCCTGTACGTGATGGAGAACGAGGTGGATGCTTTCTGGTGTTTTGTGTCCTTCATGGACCAGATGGTGAGTGAAGCAGCAGCTTCCTGACCTCAGAGCAGCCGTTCAGTCAGTGAGTGTCAGTGGATTCGACTCTTCTCTCTGTGTGTTTGTGTCTGTTTCAGCACCAGAACTTTGAGGAGCAGATGCAGGGCATGAAGACTCAGCTGATCCAGCTCAGTACTCTGCTCAGACTGTTGGACTTGGCCTTCTGGAACTACCTCGGTACGAGACTCTGAGAACAGGAGGGCTGTGTTAGAGCAGGTGTTTGTTGGAGGTCACTGCTCTGTCAGACAGATGTTTTTCAGGTTTACACCTGATGACACAGGGTCAGGCAGGTGTCTCCAGGCTTCATGCTAAGCTAAGCTAACTGTATGTCCTCCCTCTAACTCTGAGTGTGTGTGTGTCTTTCAGAGTCTCAGGACTCAGGTTATCTGTATTTCTGTTTCCGCTGGTTGTTGATCAGATTTAAGAGGGAGCTCAGTTTCCAGGACGTTCTGCGGCTCTGGGAGGTCAGTTCTCTCTTCATCCTCTGTCACATCTTTGTTCAGTTTGTTGTTGACCTGGCTGAGGGGACCTGTTGTGTACCTGTCCTCAGGTGATGTGGACTGGTCTGCCCTGTCAGAACTTCCACCTGTTGGTGTGCTGTGCCATCCTGGACTCAGAGAAACAGAAGATCATGGAGGAGAACTACGGCTTCAATGAAATCCTGAAGGTAAACTGAGTCACCTGTAGCTGCTGCAATTCTCTGTCCTCTGACCTGAACCACGACTGAAGCTGCGTCTGTTTCTTTCAGCACATTAATGAGCTCTCCATGAAACTGGACATTGAGGAGATTCTTCAGAAAGCAGAGGGGATCAGCCTGCAGATAAAGAGCTGTAAGGTAAAGTAACTTCAGGTGTTTCTGACGTGGTGAGGTGGAGGTGAATCTCTGTCCTGCAGACTCACTCAGCTGCTCTCTGTCCTCAGGATTTACCCGACTCCGTCAGCAGCATCCTGGGCTTCACCTCCGATGTCTCGGGCTCCGAGCCGTCAAATCCTGGATCTCCTTGGGCTCCCAGAGCGACACAGCGACAGGACGCCTGCTCCAACGGCCACGGACACTTGAGAGAAACCAGCTCTCACAACAGCTGCAAAGTTGCCTTCATATCGTAGTGAACCGCAGATCAGAGCAGAGACTGACTCAGAGTCAGCTGGACGACCATGTCGCCTCCCCCCTCCCCCAAGAAAAGAGGAGAAGAAGAAGAGAATGTAAAAAGGATTTAAGATTATTCAGAATCTTATTTTTGTAATTTCTTGTACCTTATTGTCTCTGTTGCTCAGAGAGTCATTCCTTCCTAAAGGCCCATTCAGACAGGAGGAGCACTGAGGGGGGGTAGAGATACTGTGTGTGAGGTGAGCCCCCCCCCCTCCCCCGACAGGTATCCAGTCTGAATGGAGCTTTAGACGAGCAGAGCGTTGTGTCGTGACTCCACCCACATCAGGTCCAACATGGTGTCTGATTGGCTGCGTGTTTCCAGTGGTGATGTTTTAATTGGACAGCTGCTCTCTCAGTATTAACCCTCAGTAACAGACGACGTGTGATGAACATGTTTGTGTTTTTATATTGTGATGCTGATGAACCAGGTCATAGATCTACTTAAAGGAGCACTGAGGCATTATGGGAAATAATTTGTTTCTTACTGGAGGTTAATGAGCAGGTTTTCAGCTTTAAAATAAAAACAAACCTGAGAGCATCCTCATCATGTTCCATCCTGTGGTTACCACAGTAACACCAGCAGGTGTGTTTCTGTTTCCAGACCAGCCAAACGACCTCATCCTCCATCTGATGTCAGGATGTGTCCTGTGGCTCCTTCACAATAAAAGCCAGCTGAGGTGTTTTAATGTGAAGCAGCAGGAAGTGTTGTGTTAGTGTTAGCATTAGCACATGGTCGGGCTGATCTCAGCAGGAACACAGAGTCAGTTTGTTAACAAAAGTTTGAATCTTCAGTGAATCCCAGTAAGAAAACCAGAATCAGATGTTTCCTAAAATGTGGATGTTTCCCTTTAAAAGCAACACAAGCACCTTTTGAATCAAACTCTGCTGTTTCAGTCTGAACCCAGTTTTCTTCTCCTGCATCATCACGCTGACTGACCCGACCATAAACCTGTTGATGAGCTCAGATAACGTGTGGGAGCAGTTTGGAATCAAACTGATCTTTGCAGCTTTAAAGACTCAGACTGGTTTTTATTTCCTTCTGTCCATGCTGATGGAGCTCTGCCATGTTTTTGCTGCAGGTTTAAACTTTGTGATTTCAGCTCTTTTCATGTAATCGATCGAACTCTTTGGGCAATAAAATGATTTCAGGAGATCAGAGGGAAGTTTCTTTTATCTCTCATGGTTTTTGATGCTGTGGAGAAACGTGAGTGTTTCAGTTTCAGCAGGTGAAGAAGAAGAACACAGCACCGACCTGTTGTTACCATGACAACGAGCTCCCACAGGTACAGGTGAGGACGTGTTGACAGAAAGCTGCTCTGACTCCAGGTCAGTGAAGCTTCATTAACCAGTCAGAAATGAGTTTATTTGATTCAGTTGGAGCAGAAATGTCAGAGCTGCTGTTTGTTCGCCTCCAAATGTCACAGCAGCTGATGGACGTCCCCCTCCCTCCTCCTCCCTCCCCCTCCTCCTTTGATGGGAGATGTTTGGTCTTGAAGGCAGAGGAGACGGAGGAGCGTATCACCTGAAATCTGCTCATAAAGCTGCAGCAGAGTCAGAACAAAGCAGCCGAGCTCCAGCTGCCGCCTCGCCGCTCTTTTCATTTCCTGTGCTGCAGGAAATTGTGCGAACAGACGTCCGAGCCTTATCCCCCCCCCATCTCCCAGGGTTTTATTGAAGAGGAGGACAGAGGCTGACTGTCATTCACCGAGCTCCACCTGCTCACACAGCTCAGTGAGACGAGGAGGACACACACACACACACACACACACACACACACACGCACAGCTGGAATAAAACTGACTCTTTGTTCCTGTAGAAGATGTTTCAGACTTTAAAAACAAACTGAGCTTTTTAATGTTTTACAGTTTAAAAAATTGTTGGGGGGGGACACTGAGTTTATGACATCACAGCTTCATCGGCAGCAGTTGATGACATCACATGTCAGGTCACAGCTGACATCAGATCAGTTTCTGAGTTCTGTGTTTACAGCCCCCCCCCCCATGAAACCTCAGCTGATGTTTGTCCACTTCCTGTCCTGACCTGTTCTCCCTCTGCTTCAAACAAACACCATCATCACCTCCCTCCTCCCCCTCCCCTCCCTGCCTCAGTATAAAGGTGGGGGCGTGCCGGTGTCGGGCCGACAGACCTTCTCTGAGCAGCAGTGTGAGGAACGGCAGAGCAGAACCAGATCAGGCTGGAGCCCTGGTACTCGTACACCCACTGGTTCCCCATGGCCTCGTCCCATGTGATGAAGGAGCCGGAGCCGGTGCCCAGGATGCAGCCCGCCATGATGATGTTCTCCAGCAAGTACTGGGCCAGGAGGGGGCTGTCGTTGGACTCAGCCATGTTCGACCACCAGCAGCAACGCCACACTGGGGGGCAGATGGTAAGAGCACCTCCTCCTCCTCCTCCCTGGTCTCTGATGGTTCTGGTCTCTGGTGGTTTTCCTCGGGTGTTTTTAGTGCAGGTTGAGGTTGAGTGTGGAGAACCAGAGAGAAACTGGCTCTGAGGCTTAAAGTAACCAGAGTATTTCTGCTGTAGTATTTCTTCCTGTGTTTCTGGAGAAACAGTGATGGAGACCTGACAGATCGTGTCCTGATCATTCGGAGCTGAAATTCATTAGTTAATTTAAAGAAAATTAACCTGCTGCTAAAAATCCACTGGTTCCTGAATATTCACTGGTTTTCTTCGTCTCCTATGATTTAAAGAACAAAGCTTTCATTCTCAAATAAAATATGACTTTGTCATTTTGAGAAACTGATGGAAACATTTAACTGTTTATTGACCAAATGTTCAGTTGATGAATAAATAATGTAGAGATGAATCAGTAATGACAGTAATCATCAGTGTCTGAGGCAGAAAATAAAAAAATCAGCAGATAAATGATTCATGACAGTGCGGTGGTAAAGTGGTTATCTCTGTCTCTTCAAACCCCAGGAGAATCGGGTTTGAACTCCAGTTTTGTGTGTTGTCTGTCACGTTCTCCCTGGTGGTCTCTGTTCTCTCTGGTTGTCTCTGGTGGTCTCTGGTTGTCTCTGGTTGTCTCTGGTGGTCCCTGTTCTCTCTGGTTCTCTCTGGTTGTCTCTGGTGGTCTCTGGTGGTCTCTGGTTGTCTCTGGTGGTTTCTGGTGGTCTCTGGTTGTCTCTGGTTGTCTCTGGTGGTCTCTGGTGGTCCCCTGTTCTCTCTGGTTGTCTCTGGTTGTCTCTGGTGGTCTCTGGTTCTCTCTGGTTGTCTCTGGTGGTCCCTGTTCTCTCTGGTTGTCTCTGGTGGTCTCTGGTGTCTCTCTGGTCTCTGGTTCTCTCTGGTTGTCTCTGGTGGTCCCCTGTTCTCTCTGGTTGTCTCTGGTGTCTCTGGTCTCTAGTGGTCTCTGGTTGTCTCTGGTTGTCTCTGGTGGTCCTCTGTTCTCTCTGGTTGTCTCTGGTGGTCCCCTGTTCTCTCTGGTAGTCTCTGGTTGTCTCTGGTGGTCTCTGGTGGTCTCTGGTTCTCACTGGTTGTCTCTGGTGGTCTCTGGTTCTCCCTGCAGGTGAACTCTGTAGGTGTGAAAGTTGTTTGTCTCTGACAGCTGATCTGTCCGGGGTGAACCCGATCCTCTCCCTGGAGATCGAGGCCTGGTTCTGTATGGACCCAAATTTCCAGACAGAACAGACTCCAGAGAAAACAGTTCTGAAAAGTTCTTATTATTAGAACTTAGATTATCATCTATTTATTTTTCACTGTTCTTATAGTTGTATGACTCAGCAGCCCCACCACCCCGCCACCACACCCCAGAGATGATAAACGACAGGACGACGGATTAAATATTCATCAGTCTGATGCTGAAATGAAAATATTTTCTCTGCAGCAGCTGCGACACTGCAGCTTTAAATAATAATGACTGGATGAATGGATGAATTTCACCTGGATGAGGTTTTGCAGGAGGTGTTTTCCTTCCAGTCTGACGTGAGGGAAAAAAAACGCTCATTTACGTTGTTAAAAATTGAAAACAAACGATTTAAATATGAATAAAGATTTAAATTCTATTTTTAATTTGGATAAAGGGCAACAGACAAATAAACAGTTATTAAAAAACAAAAAATAATAGATTCAGTGATCAGTTTATTACGAACACCTGTAAACACTGAGCTCAGAGGTAAAGCTGCTAATGGAGTCAGAATATAATAAAACAGAGACTGCAGAGGAAACAGAAACGTTCTGAGTTCATGGGGACGAGGAGTCAGTTTCTCTGTCAGAAAAGCAGAGGAAGTTCAGAGAAATAAAAATTCAATGATGAATGAATGATGGTTCATGCATTCATCGTGTTGTCTGACAGGGAACAGGTGTACCTAATAAAATGAACACTTACATTCTTGTCACCGTATCAAACTTTAAATGTGATTTATTTAACAACCTGAGTCATTTACCAGAGGAACTCCACCTCAGGTCACCTCCACCTTCACTGCTCCATCCAGCAGCTGCTCAGAGAAGCAGGAAGTTTGTTAATGTTTGAACAGTGAAGAGGAAGTTTAACAGCAGCAGCTCCACCCTGTTACTGAGCCTCATAAAGACCTCACCTCCTCCCCTGAGTCAGCCTCTCTCAGTCCTGGACAGGGTCAGGTTCAGTCCTGTTTACTCTCTGTGTCGTTGCCTCAGTCTCGGCGTCCATCCTTCTGTCCAATCAATGAGAAGCCAGACAAGGAGAGTGGAGAGGATTCTGGGAAAACAGCGGTGGTGTTTTCTCTGAAGAATGAGGTCGGCTGTTTGGTCAAAGCTCTCAGACTCTTCCAGGTGAGATCCAGATCCACATCTAGATCCACATCTAGATCCTGATCCACATCCAGATCCACATCTAGATCCACATCTAGATCCTGATCCACATCCAGATCCACATCTAGATCCAGATCTAGATCCAGATCCACATCCAGATCCACATCTAGATCCTGATCCACATCCAGATCCACATCTAGATCCAGATCCACATCTAGATCCAGATCCACATCCAGATCCACATCTAGATCCTGATCCACATCCAGATCCACATCCAGATCTACATCTAGATCCTGATCCACATCCAGATCCGCATCTAGATCCACATCCAGATCCACATCTAGATCCAGATCTAGATCCAGATCCACATCTAGATCTACATCTAGATCCACATCTAGATCCACATCTAGATCCTGATCCACATTCAGATCCACATCCAGATCCACATCTAGATCCTGATCCACATCCAGATCCAGATCCAGATCCAGATCCACATCTAGATCCAGATCTAGATCCAGATCCACATCCAGATCCACATCTAGATCCACATCCAGATCCACATCATCCAGATCCACATCTAGATCCAGATCCACATCTAGATCCACTTCTAGATCCAGATCCAGTTCCAGATCCACATCTAGATCTACATCCAGATCCACATCTAGTTCCAGATCCAGATCCAGATCCACATCTAGATCTACATCCAGATCGACATCCAGACCCAGATCCACATCTAGATCCAGATCCACATCCGGCAGATTTTTTACTTGCCTCCTGCCTCCTGCTCCTTCTCCTTGTCCTCCTCCCCCTCTGCTCCCCCACCCCCTGCAGGAGAAGCGAGTGAACCTGAACCACATTGAGTCCAGGATGTCGAAACGAGTCACTAACGAGGTGGAGATCTTTGCCGACTGCAGCTGCAGTAAGAAGGAGTTTAATGAGCTGTTGGAGCACCTGAAAGACCACGTCAACATCATCTCCTTCAACACTCCTGCTCATGTTTGGTCAGCTGAGGCAGGTAGGAACAGCTGGTCAAAGACAGGTAGGAACAGCTGGTCGGTTGAGACAGGTATGAACGCTGATGTTGTGTTTGATCAGACGGAGACAATGTTCCCTGGTTTCCCATGAAGATCTCAGAACTGGATCAGTGTTCTCACAGAGTGTTGATGTATGGATCAGAGCTGGATGCCGACCATCCGGTAAGTTTCACCTTTTACACTTTTCAAACACACATCAGACACGTCCAGCTGACCTCTGACCTCTGACCTCTCCTGTCAGGGCTTTAAGGACGAGGTTTACCGTCAGCGGAGGAAGTACTTTGTGGAAGTGGCCATGAATTATAAGTTGTGAGTATCAGTCTGTGTTTCCTGTCATCTGAGAGAAGCAGCAAGTTTAACTCCAGTCTGTCTCCACCCTCAGCGGGCAGCCCATCCCTCGCATCGACTACACCCTCGAGGAGATCAGGACGTGGGGGGTGGTGTTCAGAGAGCTGACCAAACTGTACCCGACCCACGCCTGCAGAGAATACCTGAAGAACCTGCCGCTGCTCACCAAGCACTGCGGCTACAGAGAGGACAACATCCCCCAGCTGGAAGACGTCTCACTCTTCCTCCGAGGTTTAACCTGTCTGTAGTTACCTGTGTGTAGTTACCTGTCTGTAGTCACCTGTGTGTAGTTACCTGTGTGTCCATAGTTACCTGTCTGTAGTCACCTGTGTGTCCATAGTTACCTGTGTGTAGTTACCTGTGTGTCTAGTTACCTGTGTGTAGTTACCTGTGTGTAGTTACCTGTGTGTCTGTAGTTACCTGTGTCTGTAGTTACCTGTGTGTAGTTACCTGTGTGTCCATAGTTACCTGTGTGTAGTTACCTGTGTGTAGTTACCTGTGTGTCTGTAGTTACCTGTCTGTAGTTACCTGTGTGTAGTTACCTGTGTGTAGTTACCTGTGTGTCTGTAGTTACCTGTGTGTAGTTACCTGTGTGTCTGTAGTTACCTGTGTGTAGTTACCTGTGTGTCCTGTAGTTACCTGTGTGTAGTTACCTGTGTGTCTGTAGTTACCTGTGTCTGTAGTTACCTGTGTGTAGTTACCTGTGTGTAGTTACCTGTGTGTAGTTACCTGTGTGTCTGTAGTTACCTGTGTGTCTGTAGTTATCTGTGTCTGTAGTTACCTGTGTGTAGTTACCTGTGTGTAGTTACCTGTGTGTCTGTAGTTACCTGTGTGTAGTTACCTGTGCGTAGTTACCTGTGTGTCTGTAGTTACCTGTGTGTAGTTACCTGTGTGTCTGTAGTTACCTGTGCGTAGTTACCTGTGTGTCTGTAGTTACCTGTGCGTAGTTACCTGTGTGTCTGTAGTTACCTGTGTGTAGTTACCTGTGCGTAGTTACCTGTGTGTCTGTAGTTACCTGTGTGTAGTTACCTGTGTGTCTGTAGTTACCTGTGTCTGTAGTTACCTGTGTGTGTATTTCAGAGCGCTCTGGCTTCACAGTGCGACCTGTCGCAGGTTACCTGTCTCCCAGAGACTTCCTGGCAGGTTTGGCCTACAGAGTGTTTAACTGCACCCAGTACGTCCGTCACAGCACTGACCCGCTCTACACACCTGAACCGTGAGTCCAGCTCCGCCTTCTCATGTGTGCAGGTTCACTCACGGACGATCAGTGTGTCTGAGTGTGTGTCTGAGTGTGTTGTGATGTTGTGGTTTCAGGGACACATGTCACGAGCTGCTGGGTCACGTCCCCCTGCTGGCAGATCCAAAGTTTGCTCAGTTCTCTCAGGAGATTGGCCTGGCTTCTCTGGGAGCGTCTGATGAGGACGTCCAGAAACTGGCCACAGTGAGTGTCACAGTAATAATCTCCCTGATGGAAACACAGGGAGGAACCTTTCCTCTGACAGCGACAGACTCACTGAACGTTGAAGTTTGTTGTTTGTGTTATTATCATATTATTTTTATTTATGGCTGATTTCAGTGTTTGTAAGTTATTACATCTTAAACTGATCAAAGTAAAACAACAGAAAATTATCAGCTCTGAATACTCTACTGCGTTCTACTGTGTTCTACTCTCTGTGTAACTGTGTCATATTTTTAACAGTGTTATTTCTTCACCATCGAGTTTGGACTCTGCAAACAGGATGGTCAGCTCAGAGCTTATGGAGCTGGTTTACTGTCGTCTATTGGAGAGCTGAGGGTAACACACACACACACACACACAGTGACTGATGTAAATGTTGTTGTCAAACACACACTCACTTCATGTTGATGTTTTTTTTCCCCAGCATGCCCTGTCTGACCAGGCCTGTGTGAAGATGTTTGACCCGAGGACGACCTGTAACCAGGAGTGTCTCATCACCACCTTCCAGGAGGTTTACTTTGTGTCTGAGAGCTTCGAGGAGGCCAAGGAGAAGATGAGGTCAGACACAACCAACAACAACCTGCTGCATCAGTCTGAGTCAGAGCTTTAACACTCAGTTCATTTATACTGGGAAAGAAAGAAGAAATGATAGTCCCACAACAATCCTCTTAAACAAAGTCCTTAAAGTTGAACTAACAGAAAGAAAAAGTAAAAACTAACACAAAACAGAACAGTTATCACCTGCGTTCTGTTTATAATGAGCTTTATTATTTCTGAGCTGAAATGTTCCCACACCAAACTTAACACCTCCTGCTGGTCACTGCCACACTGTGAACATCATGATATTACTTCAAAAGTCACAACACGACCTCACTGATAGAAAACAGTTCGATTAAATTCAACATGATCAACTAAATTCTTAGAGATCAATAATCAAGTGTTGATTAATTATACCCATCCATATTACAGATGGTACCTGAACGTTACAGAGACGTGATGTGTTCCCCGCTCCCTGCTCTACAATCAGTTACAGTTACAGTCACAGTTACAGTTACTCTACAGGTTTGGATTTAACAATCAAAACATGATCGTCTGATAAAATATGAGCTGAAAAGTCCCTGTGTTCTTTTACTTTTTGGAATCAGGACTGTGACATGTAATGAAGTACCTGTCTATTACAGTATTTCCTGTCGCAGTACTCATGTATTACAGTATTACTGCAGTAACCTGTCTTCTTACTGTCTCACAGGGAGTTTGCGAAGACGATAAAGAGGCCGTTCTCTGTCTACTACAACCCGTACACTCAGAGCATTGACCTGCTCAAAGACACGCGCAGCATCGAGAACGTGGTGCAGGACCTGCGCAGTGACCTCACCACCGTCTGCGACGCTCTGGGAAAGATGAACACCTACATGGGAATCTGAGCTCTGATTGGTCCAGAACATCAGTGACACCAAGGCTTCTGCATGACGTCACACCTGTGTTCAAATAACATCTGACTCATCTGCTGCCATTTAAAGATTATTTTATTAACAGCTTCATTGTTATTGATCTGTCTGGGTTTAATGTGATTTAATCTGTATCTGATTGATGACTGATTGATGACTGATTGATGACTGATTGATGACTGATTGATGACTGATTGATGAGCTGGTGTCCTGAAGTTAATCAGCCTGCATCATTGCTGCTGTGACAGTTTTCTCAGATGGAGCTGAAACAGAATCAGAGTTGAGGTGAAGGTGGAGGAAATGAGAGCTCATCAATCAGCTCATCAATCAGACTTTGTACCTGATTCAGAAATAAATGAGCTGTGAAGTTTAGGATCTTAAATTATTGATCTGATGTGAAGACTGTGGCTGTGATTCTGACCTGAGATCAGCAGAGAAACAGTCTAACCTCTGTGTTTTTATTGAATCAGCTCCTTTCTCCTCGTCTCTCTGTGACGTTGTGTTTTTGCTTCTGTACGCTGCAGAAATATAAAATCTGATAGAAACACAGTGTAACATCTGAAGCATTAAAACAGTGTGTTGTTTGATGTGCAGCAGATTCCCTTGTCTTCATTTGTCGTCTCAGGTGTAACTGAAGCTCCACAGGTGACAGGTGTGTCGTTAACAGAGGAACAGTCTCAGACGCTGAATCCACCTCAGGAGATGTAGATCTGTGCTGCTCAGTCCACAGCAAACACCTCCTCCTGGACCAGACAACAGACCAGATTATTTCCCATCATGCACCAGGACAAAATATGCAGAGACAGTATCAGAGCTTCCTGTCTGATCAGAGGACTGACACAGAGGGTTCATCTTATTTTATTTTAGAGCAGAACTGAGCTGAGACCCAGTTCACTGGCTGGAGGGACCAAGGACCAGGACACTCATTCATTCATTCATTCATTCATTCATCCGCAGACTGTCCTGTCCTCAGTACCTGGTCCAGGTCTTGTTCCTGAGCTCTGACTTTAATCTCCCCTGGACCAGTACAGAGGCCGTAGTCTCAGAGGGGTCAACTCAGGTCCTGGTGGTCTCTGTGGTCCCCTCTCTGACCCCCCCAAACCCCTCCACCCCCGACCCCTCTGACAGTCTGCTCACCCAGCCTCCGTGCTGCAGCACCCAGGCAGAGTGGTGCTGTTGGATGTATCTCTCTCCGAAGCTCAGCATCCTCCTCCTCTGGATCACACCTGTGGCCGACAGCCGGCTCGTCACCTCGAAGGCCCAGGCGATCCTCCGCTGCTGGATCCGCTCCTCCGAGTCCTCGGAGGGCGCGGCCCGAGTCCGGTCCAGCAGGTTCTGTACGCTGGAGGTCAGCTTCTCAAAGGCGTCATAGGTGAAGTCAGAGAGCTGCCGCTGGAGGACGGTGCTCTGTCTGATCTAAACACAGACAGAAAACAGGAAACAGGACTCACCTGTCTGTCCTCAGGTGTTCATCTGATGCTTCATCCATTCACTCTGACACTCACCCTCTCATTGATGTTGTCTCCAAATGTTATCATTAGGTCCACTAGCTTCTGAATGATCTCTGCAGCAAAACACAGCACAGGTCAGACCCTGATCCAGACCAGAGCCAGAGCCAGAGCCAGAGCCAGACCCAGAGCCAGACCAAACCAGAACAGACCAGACCAGACCCAGAGCAGGGATGGGGTCCAACAGCAGGAGCCGGGTCCCAAATATAAAATATAAACCTGTGGATAAATAATGTGTTGTTGTTGTTGTTGAGGATTTCCTCAGACTCACCATCCTGGTTTTCCACGACCACTTCAGGGACCGGAGCTGAGTCTGTGATCTGCACCAGCCGGTCCACCACTGTACTCAGGTTACTGACTTCATCTACACACAGACACACAGACACACACACAATTTAGAAGTGGTCAGACTCACAGTCTTTACCTGGATGATCAGAGCGTCTCTCACCGTGTTCCTCCTCAGAGCTGTCAGAGAAAACTCTGCTCACACTGGAGCGCAGACGACCTCCAGCTCGTAACTGGATGTAGGGAACGTAGGTGGAGAAGATGGAGGAGAAGGGGTGGGGCGAGGGGGGGGCTGGGGGGGACAGATGATTCTAATGAATCTCCACCTCTGCTTCAGTGAGGTGAGAACAGATGTTTCAGAAGATATAACACTGTTCACTCACTCACCTGTACACTCTCTCACCTGTACACTCACCTGTTCACTCACCTGTTCACTCACCTGTTCACTCTCTCACCTGTTCACTCACCTGTTCACTCTCTCACCTGTACACTCACCTGTTCACTCACCTGTTCACTCTCTCACCTGTACACTCACTCACCTGTACACTCACCTGTTCACTCTCTCACCTGTTCACTCTCTCACCTGTACACTCACCTGTTCACTCACCTGTTCACTCTCTCACCTGTACACTCACCTGTTCACTCACCTGTTCACTCACCTGTTCACTCTCTCACCTGTACACTCACTCACCTGTTCACTCCTCTCACCTGTACACTCAGTAGGCTGTAGTTCCTGCTCTGACCTCCTCCTCCTGCAGCAGTACTCCTCCAACAGCAGAAACACCTCCCTGTCTCCAACCGCTGAGGCAGACGCCATCTTCACCTGGCGACCAAAACCAGGACCAAGACCAGAACCAGAACCAGAACAGTGACATAAAGTGGTCATATCATCATGAAATGACCTGCAGAGTACTACAGAACTACAGTACTATGATAGTAATACTTCTCTGTACTTTTACTTCTTTTACAGACGCCCCCCCCCCCCCCCGCAGATGTGAACACATGAACACAGTTTCTCTTCCTGTTTCTTAAACGCAGGCCTCTCATTGGTCTCACGCTGTCACGTGATGTTCGCCCTGAGCTGCGGTGACTCCGATAAATTCGCTAACTCTGTGTCTCTGTCACGTGACTAACTCTAATTCGTTTTACTCTCGCTTCTCCGCTGTGACGTCACTCTCCGGTAACGGCGCCGTTAGCCAGATCCAGATCGAGCAACAGATGAGACTCACCTGGAGCCGCTGCAGCTGCGTCTTCCTCCTCAGCCCACAGAGCCAGAACCGAGATCAGGACCAGGACCAGGAGCACGTCTGTCTGTCTCTGTGGCTAACACTGGGACCGGAACTTCCGCTTCCTGATTTAAACAGTTTCCTCAGAGCAATGAGGCGTTCAAGTGCCCCCCCCCCCCAGTGACACAGATACTGACCTGGTTCACAGCTGCACAAACATCTGCTGCACAGGTGGAGTACAGAGACATGAACAGATTATTGATCAACAATCAATCAATCAAACTTTATCTGTGCAGCTCCCTTCAGACGTGAAGCTCTTCACAGTCGACAAACAGACAGAGGAATAAAATACAATGAAGAAATCAAAGACTAAAGATAAAATCATGTGAACAATGTCTGGGACTGAAGAGGGTTTCAGTTTGTGTTTAAAGGTTTTCACAGTTTCTTCTCAGCTCCTCAGACTGATCCAGCTCAGAACAGAAAAACTAAAACCTTGTCCTAGACTGATCTGTGAGGACCTGAAGGGGAGTTCAGGTTCATATGTTTTAAAGCCGGAGTGAGACCACGGAGGCCGAGTAAGAGGATCGCTGACAGCTGTGATGTGTTCTCTCCCTCTGGTCCTGCTCTGTACTCAGGCTGCAGAGCTCTGAATCCACTGAGGATCATTTCTAACTGAGCAGAGATGACGAGAAGTTTCTCTGTCTCTCAGAGACTCAGTGTTTTTAAAGTGATACAAGGTGATTTAGAGTTAATGTGCGTTTGAAAGTTCAGCTCTGAGTCACAGGTGTCGGCCTGAGCTGAGTCGACCTTTGTCACCGGTCTCTGAACCTTAGAACCTCTGACTGAAGGTTCTGTGACATTTACACGTAGAGTGAACAATAGAAAGATCTAAACTCTGAGCTGACGATGTGTCAGAGCTGTGGTCACCTCAGTGAAAACAGGTGTGACCTCAGAGCTGAGGTCTGACAGCAGCTCACAGGAAGCTCAGCAGGTAAACACAATGTAAATGTCTAATGACTGAAAACAGCAGGTGTTCACCCACAACTCCAGCTTTTCCTGGAGACATTTGCATGTTGGACCACGTTTGACGGTCAGAGGAACAAAGACTCTCAGACCACCTGCTGCTGCCAAGAGAAAGTGTCTGATCCAGACTGAGACTGACGGCACAGAACAGACGTCCACCTGCGTCCACCTGAAGGTCAGTTCACTCTGATTTCACTCTCAGTCAGTTCATACAGAGGCTCCGGGAGGTCAGAGGTCAGATGTATGGAGTAAAGAACCTGTCTGTGCTCTTTGTTCCAGGAGTCTGATCAGGATGGGAAACAGTAACGTGACCTCCGCCTCTGGGAACAGCAGCAGTAATGACTCTGTTGGGGGGGACTCTCCCCCTGGCTCTGAGCACGGCCTCCTCTGGTCCTTCTCTCTCTCCTCTGCTGGTTTCACTGAGGTGATGACAGAGTGTCATGTGCAGAGCAGCATGCTGGGCTGGTTACTGGTGAAGATTTTCATCCTGCTGACGGCGTCTCCGGCTAACGTGGCTCTGCTGTGGATACTGCTGAGCAGGTGGAGAACCATGACGCCATCTGAGCTGCTGGGGCTCAACGTGTCCGTCATGGACATCCTGTACTGCCTCTGCCTGCCTCTGGACCTTTACACCGCCCTCCAGGAGAGCTCCGACACCACCTTCTCCGTCCAGGAAGCCCTGTTCTCCCTCAACATCTTCGGCTGCCCTCTGCTGCTCAGCTTCATGTGTGTGGAGCGTTACGTGGCCGTGGCCCGGCCCGTCGCCTACCTCCGCCTGGGGAGGAGGGAGTACCGCACAGCCCTGTGCGCCATCGCCTGGACTCTGACCCTGATCGTGGCCCTGCTGGCCTTCTTTGCCAAGTTGTTGTCCACAGCTCTGTGTCTGTCCGTCCTCATCTCTCTGCTGTTCCTGGTCATGCTGCTGTGTCTGCTGGGCATCATGGGGGTACTGCAGCGACGGGGGCCGGCTGAAGGGTCGGGGGCGACCGCTCCTCTCAGGAGGAGAGCTCTGAAGAACGTGGTGGCCGTCACGGTGCCCTCGGTGGTGGCATACTCTCCTGTGGTGGCTCTGGTTCCCTACATGTCTGTGATCATATCACAGACTGAGCAAGTGGAGCCGGCTCAGTGCTGCATCCTCCAGGTCCTGCTCCTGTTCCCAAACTTCGGCCTGTTCATCGGGCCCCTGTTCTACCTGTCCCGCCTCAGACAGGTGAGCTGCTGCAGGAAGGGACCAGGAAACCCCAAGCTCCAAGACACAGGCAGAGTAGACCCCATTAGAAACACATTTTACTGAGTCAGGTCTCAGCACCTGACAGGAGAGAGGTCCAGCTGCAGTCCAGAGTCCAGAGGAGCTGTGTTTAGTCTTTTAGTCCTTTATTGTAACCAGATTTAAACCTCAGGATCAGTTCTGTCTGTGGTGTGTTCACTGTCTCTGCTCAGTATAATAAGGATAATCTTTGATTGTGGTGATTTGTGTTTGTCTGAACTCACTCATATAAAAACAGACAGGAAGTCTCCTTCTTCAGCTGTCCACAGAAACCTGGAGTTTTAAATATGATTCAGGAAAAAACGACTTAACACCAAACATGCAAATCCACACAGACACAGAGCGCCTCACGTTTCAGCTGCAGCTCCTCCTGCAGCTCCTGCAGCTCTCCTCCTGCAGCTCCTCCTGCAGCTCTTCCTCCTGCAGCTCCTCCTGCAGCTCCTCCTGCAGCTCTTCCTCCTGCAGCTCCTCCTGCAGCTCTTCCTCCTGCAGCTCTCCTCCTGCCTGCAGCTCCTCCTGCAGCTCTTCCTCCTACAGCTCCTCCTGCAGCTCTTCCTCCTGCAGCTCTCCTCCTACAGCTCCTCCTGCAGCTCTTCCTCCTGCAGCTCCTCCTGTTTGATCAGATTTTCTCGTCATGTTGTCAAAGATCCGACTCAGACTTCATAGTCAACAGATTTATTCTTTTCTCCATGAGAACATCAGACTCTGAGGTTTCTCTCATCTGATCTCAGGTCAGATCAAATATTTCTTTGACCTCCACCCGTCCGTCCTCCGTCACTGTCTCCACCAGCTGAGGTCGACACAGCTCCGACCACAACCGCTGCTTCAGCTCCAGGACCTGAGACACGTAGTCCTTCAGAACCAGAATCAAGAGTTTACCAAAGTCAGAGATCAGAGATAGAACAGGTCCTGGTTTAAATCTACATGAATCCTGCTCCTCTGTGTGTGGTTAAAGGAGGTGTTAGAGGGAGGTGGAGGAGTCAGAGCTGCTCCTTACACTGTTGTTGGCTGAGGACAGAGCTGTGAGGATGGATGGCTTTAACACTGAGCTGTAGACGACTCTGTAACGCTCCACGCTCAGACCGTGGATCAGAACTGCCTGCTGGTCCTCTGAGGTCCACCTCCATTGGTCCGGGTTCTGGACCTGACTCTGCTGGTCTCTGTCAGAGCTCCTCCTGCATTTAGACCTGCTGATCCTCACTTCCTGTTCAGAAGGAAACAGCAGGAAGTTACATCATCACAGTGATGAACACATGAATCATCTAAACCTGTGTCTGTGATCAGAATCATTCAGTCATCAATCAGCCTGATTGGTAAATTCATCAATGAGTTTTCTGACCTGAACATCGGAGGACGCCGTCACCCGGCTAGGGGGCAGTGAGGGGGGGTCGAGGGGGTCGGCAGGAGGCTGCTGATCCACAGGAAACATCTCTCTCTGTGGAGGGAAACAGTTTGACTGAGCTGCTCTGTTCTCACATTTAAACTGAGGCAATGTTGACTTTCACTACATTCACTCACTCACTCACTCACTCACTCACTCACTCATTCTCCGTCTTTCTGTCTTACCTTGTCCATTTCCAGCTGTTTCTCTCTGTGTAAATGAAGCTGTTTGTATTTGACTGATTTTGGAAAAACACAAATAAAAACATTCCACAATAAAAGTTCTGGAGTTAAATTTCAGAATAAAAGCCTTGGACCTGTGAGAACACAAGCTGAGACAAACACAACATGTGAACAGACACACAAACAGCTCTTTAATGGCCGTCAGTGTCCTGAGTGAAGCTGCTGTGGATCATCACATCAATAATGTTCTTCCTCCTCAGAACTGGTGAAACAGAGTTCTCCCTGCAGCCGCTCACAATGAGGAGCAGAAGAAGAGCAGGTGAGTGAGGCATTCGGGTGGATCAATAAGTGTCAGCACACAGCAGCAGATCATCAGTTATCTCTGCCCTGTGGCCTCGAGACGCCTCCTCTGTCCTGGATTAATGAAGTCAGCTCAGACCTCCTGTATTGACTACATGTCAGGGAGGAGGAGGTGTTTTATAAACCTGAGCCAGCAGGGGGAGACAGAGGACTGACGGAGGACTGACGGAGGACAGACAGAGGACTGAGGGAAGACAGAGGGAGGACAGTCAGAGGACTGAGGGAGGACTGAGTCCCGATAAATCAGGTTCAGAGGATCTGAGTGTTTCCCGAGAATCAACTGCAGGTCTGAACAGGCAGAACAAACATCCAGCTCCTGATGGTATCTGAGGAGGAGGAGCAGGAGCAGGAGGAGATTCTGGTGTTTTAATCTGCAGACTGTGACTGTTGAAGATGAGACAGACCTTGATGGATCCTGATCATAGACTGGATAAAGGTCAAAGGTTGAACACAGGTGTTCCTAATAAAGTGACCACTGAGTAGATCTGCACTGTTAGTTAATCAGGAGAGTGAATGTAATGTAACTGTGACAGACCTTCTCTGCTTTATTTACTCTGTAACTTGTCTGACAGTAACTTGTAACTACAGCTGTTAGATAAATGTAAAAGTACATTATACTCCTCATGTGTAATGGAGTACAAGTATTAAGTAACCGATGATGGAAATCCTGCAGTAAATAGAAAATGAGAGCAGGACGTCTACTTGTAATCTATTACTGACTGTAAGTTCTTTACTCCTGTGTGTGTTAATGAGATGTTGTGCCGTGTGAGCCTCTCCTCCTCCTCCTCCTCCTCCTCCTCCTCCTCCGGCAGAGGGACGGTGACGGCGGCAGGAGGTCCCCGGGGACACCCCCCGGTAAACAGCAAGAAATAGAAGCAGGGGGAGGATACATACACACACACACACGCGCGCGATGCTGCCGCTGCTTCATGCGCACAGTCAAGTCACCACAATAAGAGTAAGTGTTTCCGGTTAGAGGTGAATAATGTAAACGGCTTTTAGATTGAAAACGTTTCACAATTATTTATATTTATTATATTTACTCACCTCAAATGCTCAAATGTGTGTGTGTGTGATTTAATTATGTTCAGATGTGTTTCACTCACACACACATGAGATAACAGTATACGAGGTAATACAGAAGAACAGGAATGAAATGAAATATTGATGTTTGGTTTTAATATTATTTCTTTTTCAGTTGAAATCTTTTCGAAATGAGGACAGATTCAGCAGAAAAACTCAAACAGATAAAATACTGTATGCTGTGTCCATTGTTGTTGTTGTGTACACTTTATTTAACTTACTTGTGTGTAAACTGTCGTGTTTATTTTATCGATCTTTTACTGTTGGCTCCGTCTACATTTATTTTGAAGGTCAAGCAGTCTGACTTCCGGTATCTTCCTCCTTCTCCTCCATGAACTTGACGCGCCATCTTGTCCGCCCTGCCCGTCCTCAGCCAACTCTCTCCGTCTGCAACTTTGGGCGTTTTCCCTTCCCGCTTCTCACTTCTATTACCGTTACCGGACATTTCACGGTGAAAACTGGACGTTACCGTGTCCCGTCTGCTCGAGCTGTCTCCTCCCGTGTATCCGTGATTATTTTCTAACAGTCCCCGGGAGAAGCTGAGTTTCCAGCGGACCGGTAAACTCCTCCGACAGCGTCCATGGTGATCCGCACACAGGTGAGTGAAGGCGGGAATCATCAGGTCTAATGAGCGGGGTCTGTGTCTGTTTGTCCGCTGAAACTTCACTTTGTCTCCGCGGTTTCTAACATGAAACACTAACATGAATTTAACATCCTCCGGTTTATCGACGGTGTCTGAGAAGAACTGTACCGTTAATGTGGCCGGGACCGGAGTGTCATGTGGACGGTATGGGTCCTAATGATGCGTTTAATGTCCTGTGGTGCTGATATATGAACCTTTGTCTGCTAAAATATTAGACAGGACGAGTTAAACTTTGTTTATTTGATGTATTATTTCAAAGCTGTTAGAGTCTTTACATCCTCAGGGTTGTTGTTATTTTATTTGATTCTATTTTCTGCTGCCGTGTCTTTGTTGCGTTTGGCTCCTTGAACAGAATAAAACCTCCGAGTTAATAAAACATCATTAGAACAGAGAGGAGGAGTTAATCATGAATCTGTAATTCACATGTTTCTCTGCTGGAAACAGCTCGGTGAATAATGTGTAATAATGATGTTTAATGGAGAGGACACAGTGGAAACCACAGTAGAAGTCAGAGGCTGTGTTTTATTCTCCTGACCTGGGATCAGTTTGCTCTCTCTGTCAGTGACAGCTCCACCTGTCTGTTCCTAAACCAATTATTTCTGATGGTTTGCAGCTGTGGGAGCAACTCAGCAGGTCTCAGGTCAGCCTGTTGATTTGAGACTGTTCACCAGCATCAGAGGAAAACCTGAGCAGGAAGCAGACAGAGGATTTTCCTGATGTTGTGTTTGTCATGTTTTAGACCGCTGGGTGTTTTAATCTGCTGCGGCTCATTTCACATCAGGCATGAAAACAACACACACACCAGTGTTGATGGAGAAGAGTTTCCTGAGTGATCATATCAGTCTCAGACTAACAGCTGCTAACCACCAGCCTGTGGTTGGTTTCATCCATCTCTAATGTACAAGAGTGAAGGTAATGTGACGTGTGCTGATCTTTCAGGATCAGTGTGTGATCAGTCCAGCTGATCCTGGATCACACCTGCGTCCAGATGTGGACAACTGCTGCAGGGTCGGGGTCTGTGGACTGTAGAGAGCATGATGGTTCCTCCTGACGGCAGGAGGAGGAGGAGGAGGAAGAGGAGGAGGTGCTCCGTTCCATCAGTGATGGTCTGACAGACTCACTGTGTTTTTGTGATTCAGGATCATTTCGTGCTGTGATTGGCTGTTTGAGGTCGTCTCAGTGTCACTCTGACTTTCAGGGTCATCGTCTTCACTGCTGTTTATAGGTTAGGATGCCTTCACTGTCATCCAGGAGGTTTTCACCAGGAGCTGATGTCTCCTCGGAGATCTCCTCCTCGTTTCCTCCTCTTCCTCTCCAGATCCAGGATCCAGTAAAAAGTGAATGTATTTTATGTTTGATGATTACAATACCTTTCCCTTCTGTATGAATCTATTAGTTTAATATGACGAGCTGTGTGTGTGTGTATTGTGTGTGTATAGTGTGTTGTTGTGCGTGTATAGTGTGTGTGTATAGTGTGTGTTGTAGTGTGTGTGTTGATGAGGTCAGGACAAGCTGTTATAAAGTTTTAGTGACACAGTGATAAAGTGGTTGTCAGGAAGTGTTCAGATGTCTGTCCGTCTGTCTGTTCACTCTCCTGCTGCACATGTGCTCGGTGTGTATGGACTCAGGTCTGTGTGGACCGTCGTGAACCTGGACACAGAGACTCTGAGCTGAGCCAGTCGGTCCAGGTCTGTGTTGGATGTGGTTCAGCTGTTAACAGACTGAGGTGGATGAACTGGAACTGGTTCCTGTGGTCTAGAGGTTTGAAGACCTTAATGAAGCTGGAGTCGGTCCACATCAGGAACACAGAGATGGAGGTTTATTGTCTCTGAGGAGGAGGTGGAGGAGGAGGAGGAGGAGGAGGAGGCGGCTATGACAGTGTGAACTGAAGGTGTAACTGTATCTATCATGTAGTACCTGACAGGTCAGCTGATCTGTTCTCACTGACATCACACCCCACCTGTCACACACTGAGGAGGAGGAGAAGGAGGAGGAGGATTCATGTGGGTCTTGGTCTCCTCTGTCAGAGAGGAGCTGAATGAGCTGCTCTGTGATCGCACTGAATTATTTCTCTCCTCGCTGCTAAAAATAGATTCTGTCCTGAGACGCTCACACACACTGAAACACTATATTACTGAGGACCTTCAGTCACACAGTCCTCTGCCTGAACCCTCAGGAGCCAGGACCTGAGTCTGACCCAGGACCTCAGTCTGACCTCAGGGTTCCACCAGAAAAGTTGTTGCCTGGTGGTTTGGTTTCAGACTGAGCCACCTGGTGGGGGGTCAGCTCAGACCCCACCTAAACCTCCATGTCGTCCCTTTTTAAAAACACACTGGACAGACATACAGGACCACAGAGTCCAGTCCAGACTGAGGTCTGAGGTCTGTGCTGATGAAGCTGCTGATTTAAATCTCATTAAACACTCAGAGTGTTTTCACTCAGTTACAGTTTAAATCATCCACAGGGATTATTATTAATCTCTCAGGATAATCTCAGCACGTTACACAGTCCCACAGTGATGATGTGTTTCTGTAGTCCAGTCCTGAAGTTAGCATCAGCCTGGTTCCTCCACAAAAAGCCAATGGGATTTTTTCATTGTGTTTTGGTTTATTCCAGAAAATAAACAGTGAGCAGCTAAAGTTTCTGATCCTTCAGGTTTAGTTGATCAGATCATCTTCACAGATGAACACCACTGTTCTGATGTTTGAAGTAAGAAGCTAATGTTAGGCTATAAACCAACTACACCACGGTCACATGACGTCAACGTCTCCACCACTAAGCTTCCAACTGGTCATTTCATTTAGCTCTGAGCTCTTCTACAAAAGCCTTTCTTCTTAGAAAGTTAGTGAGAGTTTGAAAGAGCGTGAGTAGAAACACAACGAGGCTGTAAAGGTGGACTGGTGAGTAGATGGGTTTTCATGTTAACGTCCCCGACAACCTCTGTAGTCTCATTTAGACACTCGTTAGCAACCGCCTTTTTTAAGACACGTAAAAGCTTCAAACATCAGGAGTGGGGGATTTACTGACCCATTTTATGTCGGAGAATCAAACCTGAAAATGTCTTGAGCTTGTGTTAAAACCACAGACCTTATTTCAGACATTTAACCAGAAACACACTGACAACAGGAAGAGCTAACATGCTAACATGCTAACTGACTTCCTGGTTTTAGGATCAGTCCCGCAGAGCTCTGTCTCACCTGTAAACAGAGGCTCTGCCACCAGGTGAAATGTGAAATCAGAGAGTGACATGGTCACATGACCCAGGCCTCAGAGGTCAGAGGTCCAGGTGTTACAGGGTTAAAGTTGCAGTGAGTCACCTGACACCATGATTTGTTCATCATGTTGTGTCTCTGTCAGAGCACGGTGCAGCTGAGGTCACCTGACACGCTCAGTCCTGGGGGGTCACAGGTCATCCAGGTCAACGCCCTCACGCTTGTTGATTCTCTGTCCTTGGCTGGACAATAAAGTTCTGAAGTTCAAAATGACTTCCTGTTAGTGACATGAGATGTAGCAGCCTTAGCCGTTTTCACCCTGAGAAGCTAACGGCTGCCTCTGTAAAGGAAACAGTGGACCCAGCTCAGCCAAGACCTGACGTGAGGCTGCTGTGACGTGTTAGTGAGAACATGTGATTCTTGGACTTTGGTCACGGCAGAGTCTGATGGAATAAGAACGGTACATTACATTAGAGAGCACTGACAGATGATTTCATGTGGAGGAGCTGCTGTCTCACGTCTGTCATGTCTGTGATGTTCTCTACATTCAGCTGCTAGAAGATGAAGCTCCACTGCACGAGGATCAGTTTGGTTTCTGAGGACGGAACAATGACACACACAAATACAGGAAGACTAGACCTGTGCTAGACCTGTACTATTTATTATTCTGCTTTATAATGTAAAGACATTTATGTTGACGCTGATTTCTAGATAAGAAAAAAGGGAGTTCATATTTATAACTGCTTTTATTCATTGATGAAACAGTGGCCATGTGCAGTGATAACTAGAGATAAAACACATTGTGATCTTGAATTGAATTGTGAGATCAGTGAAGATGCACAGGTCAGCTGTCCATCTGACCGGCTGTCCATCACTTATAGAAAACCACAGCAGTGAGATCAGAACTGTTGGAGGTGAATCAGCCTCAGTTTGTTTCTCTGTTAAATCAGACTGTGTCTGAAATAGAAGCAGTCAGTGAGTGTCCTGTGCTTCCTGCAGCAGGGATCTACATACATACATATATATAATCTTTATTATTGAACACAGAGAGCTGATCCAGCTGTCCTCCCTGTGAACTGCTGCTCTCTGTATTAGGATTCAATTACCATAAGCACCTTTAATCTGAGCACTCGGCCTCTCAGAGGAAACACTATCCCTCCACAAACACTAATGAGAAGAACCCCCCCCCCCCATGTCAAATAATTACAGGACAGTTATTTATGGGGCGGGATGCATTAATAATACATTAAAGAGACACCTCTGCTTCCCGAAACAGGACGATTTGTCCCTGAACATTACCTCTGTCTATCAGTGAACGACCCCCCCCACCCTCACCGTTGCTGCTGATGGATGTTTGTAATGACTTCCTCCACAGAGACAAGACTCTAGAGACCAGCCACGGATCTGTTAGTCTGAAGCTAATGGACGCAGAGCTTCCACACAGAGCAGCTTCAAAACAGGAGGGCCCCCCCCACACACACAACTGAGACAACTGCAGCTTCTATTTTAGTTGCTGCTTTGTCCCTCCTGTAAAGAATGGCAGGATGTCCAGAAGTAAACAGGACAGATATGAATCATGACACAGGAGACGTTAAAGTGGCTCAGGCTTTAAAGAGTTAGATATAATCTGATATTCACATCACTACCTCATGTGTTTATAACGGGTGTAAACAGGTGTAAACTCCAACTCTGTGCTTTTAATCTGACACGTAGTGATGAGTTCACTGCAGTTCGGACTTTTCAGTTCAGTTCAGTCACCACAGAGACTCAGGAAACATGTAAATGAAATCATTAAGATCTGTTGGAACAATGATTCATGATAGATTTTCATAATAAAAGCAGAATCTAGAACAGGAAACAGTGAAACAGTCAGGAGGAGAAAATATTCACTTTAATGTTCTGATCATTTTCACAGTGATGGAAACAGAAGTCAAATATTATATTACATTGTTAGAAGATGTTCTTACAGTATAAATGAAGTTTCTGTATAAACACAGTAACATGAGTCTGTCAGCTGATCCTGTTTCAGTTCTCTGCTTCATTTATTTCAAAATAAGAGCTCCTGTTGTTCCAGATAATCAGTTACTGAGCGTTAACCTTCTCTGTTTTAAATGGAAACAAACATGTTTACTGACTCACACCTGAAACCTCTCCTGAGGTGGAGGCCGTCTCCAAGAGGTCTCCAACCATCCCAGCCCTGAGCCAACCTCTCCACCTGTCCCCAGGTGTGACTCCTCCTCTGTGGCATCTACACTGACATCTGTGCTCCAGTCTCCCAGGGGTTGTGTTGTGGAGTTTGAGGCTGGTTGTATCCACCTCCTGCAGGTGGAGAATCTCCTCCTCTGCTGCTGATGACCCAGTGAACCTGGAGGATCTGTCTCACACAGGTGTTGATGTTTGTGGTGATGATGGTCGTCTGTGTCTCGGTGCTGCAGAGTCAGACTGACTTCATGCTGCTGTTGAATATCCAGGTCTTAGTTGTGAGGACCAGGACCAGGTCTCTGCAGGTCCAGAACAGCTGCTCTGGTCTTTGTCAGTCCTGACGTCAAAAAACAAACAATGAAACAGCATGAAACACATGAAGTCAGAGTAAAGACATGATGGTGGTGATGATGATGGTGGTGATGAAGAAGGAGGTGTTAAAGTTATTTAGAATAAGATGTTTAACCTTAGTTGAGTCTGTAAATTCTGACAGTTCAGTCTGGTTCAGACGTGTTGGAATAATAATATTATCACAGTCATCACAGCAGCAGACTCACTGTTTGACCATGTTTCATTCTGTTCACTGTGCAGCAACAAAGAGCAGATATAAGGACAGAATATAGGCTCTATTCACTGTGACTGTAACGACAGCTCAGACTCAGACTCTTCAGAAATCATTTGGCTCTAATTCTTCAGAGTTCAGGAGGAGGCCAAGGTCAGTTTGTCTGAGGCAGGAAGTCAGTGTCCGGGCTGAGAAATGAGTCGGAGCTCGGGGATAAAAGTGTCCCTCGTTGTCCCTGAGATGAAGGTGACCTGAGCAGGAGGCTGATTAACTCTCTATTACTGGAATGGACCTGTGTTTAGTTTGGTTCCTAAAGTTTTTCTGAAATTAACTTTGTAAAACACATTGAGCTCATTTTATAGCAGGGAAGTAATTAACACGCTAACATGGGTAATTTGCTTCACTGGGTTTCTCTAAAAGTGTTTTGGTAGCTGCAGTTTCCACATCAGTTGGTATTAATTTGTTGGCTGGAACGAGCATCATTTACATCTGCTGCTGAATTAACTTCCTGCTCATTATTCTCATCAAATAATAACAAACAGAAGATGGAGCAGAGACATGAGATCAGCACTGAAAACACTGTTTAAATATGTTAAAGGACCAGTCTGTGATTATTCATGTTCAGATTCAAACAGCAGTGTTGGTCCGTCTCTCATCACCTTCTCTCCTCTGTCTGTGCTCATTGGTTCCTACTGAAACTTCAAAAACACTTAAGAGGTTTATATTCAGATTAAAACAGGCTCACTGAGAAACAAACAGAAGGAGACTCTGACTGTGGTGGGGACTATTTTCAGCAGCGGATTAATCTGGTGCTGCAGTATTCTACTCCTTCCTCCTCTGCCTTTAGTTTTACACTTTGGTGGTTGGACTCCCTCTGACCATGTGAAGACCATGTGATGTGATGAAAAGCTCTGGAGCAGCTGTTTAAATGGACGTTGTTCTCAGATTGTGTTGTGTGTTTAGAATTCATCTGTCCTGGTTTTTATCTGTAATGAATCACCTCAGCTGAAATATAAGTCCAGCTGGATGATTGAAAGCTCAGGAATATTAAAGAACCATAAAGATAATCAGAATGTAATCTGTAAATCTGATGATAAGCCACCTCCTCCTACTCCTCCTCCTGCTCCTGCTCCTGCTCCTGCTCCTGCTCCTGCTCCTCCTCCTCCTCCTCCTCCTGCTCCTGCTCCTCCTCCTCCTCCTGCTCCTGCTCCTGCTCCTGCTCCTCCTCCTCCTCCTCCTACTCCTCCTCCTGCTCCTGCTCCTGCTCCTGCTCCTCCTCCTCCTCCTCCTCCTCCTCCTACTCCTCCTCCTGCTCCTCCTCCTCCTCCTGCTCCTGCTCCTGCTCCTGCTCCTCCTCCTCCTCCTGCTCCTGCTCCTGCTCCTCCTCCTGCTCCTGCTCCTGCTCATCCTCCACAGTAAAGGGCCTGGATGTGAGCTGAGTATATTAATCCCTCTGCAGTGCTGATGATCAGACAGTAATCTTATGGGATAATGTATACAGTGTCTGTGTTTATTAATGTCAGGTCCTGGTCAACACACAGTCAGACACAACATCCACTCACAATCTGACGACAGCAGCTGGACTGAACATCACTCAGCTGCAGCTGCAGCAGCTCATTGACACACTGTGATCAGCTCTGAGGTCTGTGTGAAGACACCTGTGTAGACCAGGTGTTAACTTCCTGTGAGGTCGCTAACACCTGGAGAGTCGCTGCGGACACATCTGAGTGTAGATGTGGAGATCTGCTCCACCTGAGGAAGGAGACCAGAAGCAGAAGGTGTCTGTCTGTTGCGAGGAGCAGCCATCTTGGATTCTGATGTCGGGGTTGGTGGGGTTGCTCCAACTTCAGGAGGCGTTCAGGTTCAAACTTATGAGTAGGAACTCATCCTGACTTTAGAGGACAACTGGAATGCACCATCAGCTGCCCGGGGGTTGGGGGTGGGGGGTCTTCAGACTATGAGTCAGTGTCTGATCAGTGTTGGTGTTGGTGTAGATCACCTCCTCTGGTCCCCGATGGTTGTTCCAGGTTCTCCTCTGTCAGACCATCAGCCTTCTCTGGATGTGGTCCTGGTCCTGGTCCTGAGTCCTGACTCGAGGACCTGGTTCTCCTCTGCTCTGCCATGTAGCAGAGGACAGTAGAGACACAGTAGAGACCAGGTATGAGTGTATGATTTGTAGTGTGGACTGAAAACTTTAAGGTTTTATGGTATCAGCTTTTTTGTTTTGAGTTATTTCTGTTCGGAGCTTGTTGAGCTGCAGGTTTACACTGATGTGACTGCAGTCATTCATTTATTTATTTTACGTTCATACGTAAGTAGTTTCAGAATAAGTGATTTTAAAGCTGCACAGTGGTTATCAGAGTCTCAGAGTGAATCTGATCCTGGTCCATAATGTCCCCAACAGGATGAACAGTGTGAGGTCTGAGAGACGAGTGTATCCTCACCTTTAGAGGAGGGGGGGGGGGGGGGTTACAGCAGATTATGATGAATGAGCCTCTGTTACACCTCCTGCTCCTCCTGCTCGTCCTCCCCCACCTCTTCCTCCTCCTCCTGCTCCTCTCTGTTATTGACTGGTCCGGTGGCTGACTCTGCTGTTATGAGCGACTGATCTCTGCCGTCACAATATTGATACAGCTCAACACGTCTGAAGCTGTTCAATATCACCAATCGTTTCCTATTTCAGAGTGTTGATGAGGCGGCATGGGGGAGGTGTGTGTGTGTGTGTGTGTGTGTGTGTGTGTGTGTGTGTGTGTGTGTGTGTGTGTGTGTGTGTGTGTGTGTATGGCCTGCAGCACTGTCCCGTCGCAGTGTTTGTCTGCAGGTTATGAGACGACACAGACAGACGAGGCTGCAGACAGATATCGATCTCACAGCGATGTCTATCTGTCACGTTAATTCAGCGACTGATCAGAGACTCCGCCCAGCTCAGAGGTCAAAGGTCAACAGGAGACACGTTTGACTGAGGATCTCCTCTAACTGACTGATCACTGATCAATAACCACCATCTGCTCACAGCAGCAGTCTGATTGTAAACAGATGTTTTTATATGTGAGCTGTCGGCCTGCAGAGGTCCTCTGAGGGTTTAACAGGTGTTACTGCTCTCTGAGACGTTATCGATCCAAGTATTGATTGATCAGTGGAGGAGTCTGCAGGAGCTAGATCACTTCCTGTCTGAAGAGACTGAAGAATAAAAGATCGAGCTCCCACTTCTCCTGAAGTTAGGACAGGTTATTTAACAAGCTTCTCCTGTCTTCAGGTAGGAACTGTTCACTGATCAGGTCCTAACCCTGGTTACCATGGTTACTAGACCTGGGACCAGCAGGTGAGGTTGTTGGTGATCCTGATGAAATGTGAAGGTTTGGATCTGAACATGTCTCCTCCTGCCTCCTCTGATGGTTCAGGTTCTGGACCCAGCTCCACCTGATGGACTGAGCTCCTCAGTGGATTCACCTGTTGACCACAGACTGTCGTGGTGGGATCTTATCACAGTGCTCTGCACCAGGTAGGGTTCTGTGTTACAGTGAAGTTTGTCTCAGATGTGTAACAGCTTCATCATGAACAGATGAAGAGGAAACTGTGCTAATCAATAATCAGTAATCAGTTCTCCGATGGAGAACCTCAGACTCTGAAGTGTCAGAGACGATGAACTGATCCTCAGAGACCATTTCCTCTCTCTGTGGTTCACTCACACGACATGAAGGAGATCATTTGTAACGGGACCTCCATGATGGCGACAGAAAACTTACTGTTCCACTGAGGACTCCTCCTCTTCTTCCTCCTCCTCCTCAGTGAATTCTTTAAGACATTTCTCATCAGCTTCATTATTTATCAGTTGGAGAAGTCAGCTGACTGTTTTCAGAATTATTAGAATTATAGAATAAACTATGTTAACGATCACTCTGATATTTTCCAGAGACGTGAGTCTGATCTGTAACGTTAGCTCTTTAGATCTTCCTCTGACTCTGTGGTTCCTCATCAGTTTATGTTGATATTCATGATGTTCATCAGTAACATCAGCAACAGAGACGGCAGCCTCCTTCAGTGTTCAGTGTCAGAGATGTTGTGATGAGGAAAAACAACTGACACAGTGTGATATGAGATAATGACTCTCATCATGTGTCAGTGATGCTGATGACAGTGATGTGTACAGTGGGTGTAGCTGCAGTCACAGGAAGCTGAGCGTGGTCCGTCTGCAGGAGCTTTGTATTTGCTGCATGTTGTGTTAGGAAGGAGCCTCTGCAGCTTCTGTCTGAGCTGTTCTTTGCCCTCGAGTGCTGAATCATCAGAAACGAACAGCAGACTCACAGGTGGAGCAGAAAAATGACTCTGGACTGTTTTCACTGCTCATTGTTTCTGTTTTCTCCCCTGGGTACCGCAGCCTGCAGCACTGCTCAGTGTCAGATCCTGGGCTCTGACGTAATGAGGGCAGGGCTTCTTAAACATCTGAGGTGGGGGGGGCAGGTGTCCTCCTCCTCGGGCTCTATCAGAAAACACAGATCACATGACCGCTCACACACACTGAGCATGCTCGTACCGGTGTAAGCAGGAAGTATTGTTTACTCTGCTAGAATAAGACCCCGAGGTCAGAAACTCTTGTAGTTCATCCTCCATCCATGTTACAGTCACCACTGAGGGTTGAGGCTGAACTGGGTCACATGATCGGAATGAGACCAATCAGGGATCAGGATACGTGGTGACTGATGAGAACCAATCAGGAAGTGAACGTTGGCATCTGCGACATCGTTTCTGTCCGTCCAAACTGAAATACAACCCTGGAGTTTCTAAACTAAAACGGGTCCAACAGAGTTTCCTGAAGCCTCTGGAGGAGTGTGGACACCAGGCATAACCATAGCAACAGGGATGAGTCATAAACTAAAAGGAATCAGTGTGGACGGAGCCTCAGACTGAAGCTGTAGTTTTATCTGCGGTGAAAACACAGGGTCAGAATCTGAAAATGTTTTTATTCAGCATCAGTTTTCTGTCAGAGGATCCATCTCAGCCCTGATCCAGACTCAGAGGGAGGACAGAGTCTCTGTGTCCCACTTTATTATCCTGCTCTCAGTTTTCAAATGCAACAAAAGCAGCTTCCTGTTAAACCAATAAAGCAGAGAAAGGAGGAGAAGTGTCCTCTCTCACTTCACTGAGAAAAATCCATCTCTGTCGTCTCTCAGCTGCAACAAAAGCTCCTCCATCATCTGTGAGACCTCGTTTAGACAAGAAAACTCCACGCTCATCCTGCAACAAAAGACTTCTCCTCTTTTGTTCCTGTTTCCATTTCATCAAACGTCTGAACTCAGTTTCATTTTCAGAGCCATGGTCCTGCTCTGAGTCTCATTCATTCATCACTTCATCACATCACCAGGAAATAATCAGCAGCTGTTCTTCACATCAGCTAATAACTTCAGTCATTAACACTCATACAGAGTTCAGTTAGTGAGAGGATGAAGGGCACAGTTTCACTGTTCCCTGACATTTTCAAGATAAAACCATTAATGAGCTGTTTAAAGGTCAGTTTGTGTTGGAGTAACCTCCACACAGTGGAGATGTGTCCTCTGAGGACCATGAGCGTCTGCTCAGAGTTTCAGGACCATCCCTCAGATATCTGTGGTGAACTGACAGATGGTCGCTGCTGTCTTCAGAGCCTCGCCGCTAACAGGATAAAAATAGCTTGGTGCTGTTTCAGAGGAACAACAGATCAGACAGAGCTCTGAGGATACACTGCAGTTTATTAGATCGATCAATGAGCTGGGATCAATCAGCTGAATGAACATTGATCAGAGCAGTGAAGATGAACTGTGCCAGGTCCCCAGGGGTGAGGGAAACAGATGAGGGGGGGTTATCTGTTCCTTTATGAACCAATGTAACGTCAGTGTTCACTGATGGAGATGAACTGAATCATTGATCAACCTGAAGCAGCTGGAAACAAATCATCCTGAGAGCAGGTGAGACTCTGACCTCCACACTCCTCACCTGAGGAGAAACCTCCTGTTCTGTCCACAGGAGGAGGAACCGTCACCTCACTGCTAACTCACTGATACAGTTAAACTGTGGTAGAGAGAGTCGGACACTAACGGCTGCTGCAGCGACTCACATTATTAAAACAATTAGAAGGACAAGTATCAAAGGTTTTTACATGGAAAATTAAACCTTCATCAAAACATGTGGATGAATCATTGACCTTCATTCTGCTGCAGTTTAATCTGACAGCCTTGTGTTTATAAACTACAGCTGTGTTCTATATGGAAAATTTCCGTCGTATGATATATATTTATATGTATTATATATATTTTCCTGTGAGATGGAGCAGACTCCAAACTGATAAAAATGAACACAGCCAGATAAAGTCCAGGTGTCCTGAGGAGGTTTCATTAACAGTGTGGAGTGTCATGTGTTTTCTCTGCTGCAGCAGCTGAGGTCCCAACAAACACCTTCATCATTTCTCTGTATGAACACGTGTGTTGCAGATTCCTGTGTGTGCCGCTGTGTTTTCTGTACCTGCGGAGTTTATTTCTAGAGTCACACCTGCTGAGAGAAGCTGTTTGACCACGCTCCAGAGAAACAGATGCTCCCCTCGGCCTCATGGGAGCTGAGAGTGTGCGGTCAGCAGGACGCTGTGAGACAGTACAGCAGCATGTTTCAGCACACTGCTGTTACACACTGCTCCACAAACACCACATCAGCTCACTGACACTTGTTTATTGTCACTAGACAGTGAGGCTATGAGCTGAGGAGGAAAACTACTTCCTGTCTCCTGATGATTTAACTGAGCGTTTTACTCACCATGAAACAGTGACAGTTTTAGAGGGAAACACTTGGACCAACCGTGTGTTCAGTGGTTTAGTTTACAGGCTGTGTTTCCTCTGTGGAGCAGTTTGTCAGTGTCTTACTGGCTGAAGTTTCATCTCTCTCTCTCAGCGTGAGCCCTCAGCCAGCTCCTCGGCCTGGATTAATTCCTGCTGTAATAAATCAGGCTGCTGTCGGCCTGTGGTTTGACTCTCAGTCTCCTCAGCTCTGTGTTAGTGTGGCGGAGCGTGATGAGGCCAGTCACAGCAGAGCAGGACTCCAGTCATCTGCTGCCAGCTGAGATCACATGAAGTCTGAATGATCCTGGAAACAGAGCAGGGTGTTCTCAGGCTTTACTGTACAGGAGGAGTCAGTCCCTGCTCTGATCCTTCCTCTGTTTCTCACCACAGCTGCTCAGCAGTGATCTGGCAGCTGGGCACTGTTATCATTTCATGTCCCTCTCTCTTTGTGTCTTTTACTGTTAATAAAGTCAGAGTAAAAACAGTCTCAGATCATTTATTCTCTGTCCTCAGCTGTTGGTCTAACCCTGTCCCCCCCGTCCCTCCCCCTCTTCAGGGAGCGAGGTCGTGGCTGATCTGGGATGAGCCTGGTGGAGTGTAGGCTGCAGGACTCGGCGTGTCCCCACAGGAGGCTGCTGTCTGCGGTCATGAAGCCTCCCTGCTCCCTGTACTGCTCCCTGTGGTTCCTCCTGCTGCTGGGAGCTGGATCTCTGCTGCTGCTGGTCCACCTGCAGGACCTGACTGAGACCGTCCAACAGCAGAACCCAGGTCAGTGCTGGATCTGTGGGAGGGAGGGAGGGAGGGAGCTCCGCCATCAACCACCATCGTCATCTCTTCATCTTTTCTAGCTTTCTCTTCATCTCTCCTTCTTTTTCTCTCCCTCCTCTCCTCCGTCTGCAATCTGTTGAAACGTGTCACATGATGTTTCTAAGATTCAGTGTAATGGCTGTTTAAAGGAGGGAACAAGCAGACAACAATAACTTGTCAAGAAAGACAAACAAACAACAATAAAAACAAAACTGTGTACAGTGTCTAAAATCTGAGGATATGTTTCAGGTAATTCAAAGAGATTCCAGGATATTTCAGAATGTTTAATCTGAGATTCAAGAATTTTTCCAGATGATTTAAGGTGGTAAAAACCCATCTACTCACCAGTCCACCTTTACAGCCTCGTTGTGTTTCTACTCACGCTCTTTCAAACTCTCACTAACTTTCTAAGAAGAAAGGCTTTTGTAGAAGAGCTCAGAGCTAAATGAAATGACCAGTTGGAAGCTTAGTGGTGGAGATGTTGACGTCATGTGACCGTGGTGTAGTTGGTTTATAGCCTAACATTAGCTTTTTAACTCTCCTGACTTCTGTCTGTTGTCGTCTGCCTTGGTGCAGTTTGCTGGAGTCTGGTCTGTGGTCTGGGTCACAGGTGGAGACGGGACCTGGTCTGTGTAGACTCACAGACAGTGTCAGGTTTCTTCGGTGTGTTCTCTGGGCGACAGCAGGATCACAGAGTGTGTGTGGTGATAACAGCCTCTTGTCCGACTGAAGATATTTACAGACCCACAGCTCGTCCGTCCTCAGACATTTGACCTGAAACACAGACAGAGGATATAAAACCATAATAATATAAATATATGCTGAGTGAATGTTGGCAGATGAACACATTAAGAACCAGTGGAATAAAAACACTGTTTCTGTTACAGACATGTCAGAGTTTCTTCTCTCTTCCTGTAAAATATGACACACACACACACACACACCCCTTGGTCATTAACTCACTGTTTAACTGAGTTTATTCTGCTTCAGGAGAAAAACACAGAAACTCAGTTTTATAAATCAGAGCTTAGACTTTACAGAGAAACACCTGGAGACACCTGGGGGAGGAGGAGCTACCTGAACCAGGAAGTGTCCTCAGGTGATGTCATCTGAGTCAGAGTGTGTCATGTTCACACGTTGACTCTGACCATGACTTAGGAGAAGCTGTTTCACTTGTTAAATCTGAGCCTCCTGCTCATGAACGCCTCGTCTGTTCCTCACAGGTTCAGGATTTATTTTCAGTCTCAGTCACGGGGTGGGGGTGGGGTGATGTGTCGGTGGAAAGCTTTGACATCTGACACTTTCATGTGAGCTATGAGCCAGCTGCTCAGAGACGCCATCACACGTCCACACAGTTAGGAGGATTTCAAAATAAAAGACGTGAACTGTTTTTATTCCAAAGTGCAGTAAAGAGAGGTCCACCAGACCGTGAACACATCATCCTCTCAGGTTACTGCACCTGGTGTTTTAAACTGATCAGGTTTATTTCTCAGGAACAAAAGTGTTTTTCTGATGACAGAATAAAAAGATGTTTTTCTCCTTTAAGAAACTTGTCAGATATTAAATATTGTTTTAACAGCAGCAGGTGGAGAGTTATAATTTAAATCAGAGACAATCTGCTTCTAAATGTAAAAGAACCTCCTGCCTCTGTTCTCATTTAAACTCCCCATTAAACTGCAATTTAATTAACATCAGCTTCTGTTTCCTGAGTTAGTGTGTCTGAGTTTTAGTTTTTATAAGAATATGAGCAGAGTGTAATTCCTCATCATCCTGAGGGAACATGAACGAGTCTGAGTCTGAGCTGAACAAACACAGGTTAATAAAGTTTTTAAAGGACTGTGATGTTTCATCAGATATAATTTATATTTCAGATGATTTCACTCTGTGGGTTTAAAACCTCCTGGTTCCAGGTGGACAGGTGGAGAGAGGTGGATGTGTTACTCATGTGGTGGAGCAGCTGTCATTAAGATGGAGGACAGGGACTCATCAGATCCTGAACCAGCTCAGGTTAAAGTCCAGACTCCTTCAGGTGTCACAGAGCAGAGACTCAGGTACAAAGGCGTTGGTGTTTTTGCCCTGGATTTTGTCTCTCAGGTGAACGACAGGCTGCTCTGCCTGGTTAGTGAAGGCTGGTGAGACTCGGCAGCCATCTTGGCAGCCATCTTGTTAACGTTACTTCAGACCAGGCTCTTATCTAAATGAGTGAGAGCCATTGGCTTGATGTTTCCCAGTTTGACAGATGATTGGTTGGTTCAGAGGAGGGGCGGGGCATGAGTCCTGCAGTGGCCATCTTTGTTGTTGTATAAGAGATACCTACAGACAGAAGACGATGACAGGTGAGAGAAAGAGAAAGATGCTCCCCTGAGATAACACAGAGCAGTTTCCTGTGTGTCAGAGCTGAGTCGATATGTCGGAGCCTGCAGACTATAAAAAGCTGATGAATCCAGTCTGTTTGTTTATTGATTTCCTCTCAGGTTTCTCATTGATCAGAATATTCTGTTCCCTGTCGTCCAAACAGAACCTGAACCCAGAGCCGCTCTCCTCTCATTGATCTGCTGCTCCTCAGCTGTTGCTCCAACTCTGTCTCCTCCTCCTTTGTCAATGATCAGATATCAGTAAAGCTGATTGATTGGTGATCATTGATCTGCAGTGGAGTGGAAGAATCTGCACAGTCAGATTACAACAGTTGTAATAATCCACAGGCTGCTTCACACGATTGTTCTGCTTTAATTAAATCAATGACTGAAACTGAAGCTGCTCCTCTGAGCTCTGATCATCTCATCGCAGCTAAGTCTCAACTCATTACAGGAGATCCAGACTCAGACCTGCAGTGGTCCTACAGGAAGCTTCTGCCAGACCCAGTGTTTTCTTTCAAGTTTAAATGAGAATCATTGAAATGAAATTGGTGTGTGTGTGTTGTCACTGCCTCAGAGAACAATGGACACACACACTGTAAAAAATATAATATAGCTTCACTTTAAACACAGAGAGAAGAAGCAGCTGTGAAGAAAAGCACATTAAATTATCTCCTCCCCCTCCTCCCCCCTCCTCACCCCCCCACGAGCTGCAGATTGAGTTTCCTCTCAGTGACCTGATGCAGGCTGAAAGTTTGGCTGCGGGTGTGTGACGTGTGATGCTCGGCCTATTTCAGTCCAAACAAAAACATGTCACAGCACGCCTCAGTCTGATCTGAGCACAGCACAACAATTAATGTTCTCTGGAGGAGGGGGGGGTAAATAACCAGAGAGGCAACCGCTGAATCTGCTCCGTTCATTTTCCCTCAGAGCAAAGGTTCTCTGTCTCCTCCTCATGTCCTGACTGAATCACATCAGATCTAAAAGACTCTGGATCATCCACAGTTTCAGAAGCTTGGTCTCTCTCTGGGGGGGGGGGGGTCATTGCCCACCACAGCTGGAACTAAACTGCACTTTTACCCAGAACACCTGTGGTTCATTACCGTCCAGGTTATGGAGCATCTGAACATCAGTGATGTTGTGTCCTGGACTCAGACAGAGAACTGACTTCAGACTGATCCTTCTCCGGAAACAGCCTCAGCTCTCAGTCGTCTGGCATAGTTTTCACCAAACAGCTGAAGAAGAACAGAGACTGTGGCTGAGAGCTCCAGAATAAACACTGACACTGAGACAGAGGAATCAGAGCAGAGGTCTGTGCGTGTCTGAACAGGTAAATCAGTTACCATGGAAACAGCACATTAACACCTCCACCCTGCCTCCACCTCTACAGCCTGAGCAGGTGGAGCTGAGACGTCAGGATGTGTTCAGAGTCCTGATGAGGACTGACCTGTAGTGACCTCTCTCAGAGAGAGAGAGACCACAGGTTTTACCTGAGTCTGAATCAGAATCAGTCAGATTCACCTGGTGGACTGTGTCGGCTCAGACCTGGTCTGAGTCAGCACTGATCCAAGGAGAAGGTCTCCTTCATGACGAGGCTGTGTGACGACCTCCTCCTCCTCCTCGTTGGTAATCAGGAGGCAGCGTCTCGTCTCATCTCTGCCCTCAACATGAAATATTACTCCAGGACAGAGTCTGGATCAGACCTGGGCCTGTACACAGTCTGCTGTCCTGTTGTTATGAGGATGCAGACGCTGACCTCCTCCTCCTCCTCCTCCTCTTGCAGCAGACTGCTCCTCTCACAGGGTCAGTATTGTCTGAAGACGCCTACAGACAACGAGGGAAACAGACTGAGCTTCAGTCCTGGAGGGTTCGGTCCTGGAGGGTCATCTGTGCTGACTCCCACTTCCTGCATGTGAACGAGCAGCGGGACAGTCCTTGTCAGTGTCCTGCTCTCAGCCTGATCCTCCTCCATCACTGAGCAGCTCCTCATTATTCAGCTGGAGCTCAAGGACTCTAACCTTCTCTAACTCTCTGTGACAGACTTACACACAATCAGAAGAGGCTCCAGTCAGAGAGTTTTAGGGTGGAGACCTGGCGCTTGGTTCAGTTATCTCTCTGGTGTCTGACAGACCTGGAGCTGCTCAGTGTGTCTGGTCTCTGTGGTGGTTGCAGCTCTGTACGTGGTAACGTCAGGTGAAATCAGTGTCCAGACAGCTCTGAGAGGAAACACAGGAAACATGTTGCTTCAGCTCAGATTAAACAGTTTGCTGCTGTAAAGCTCTGTGATGACTCCTCTTTAATCCAGCAGGACTTTACTGTGGCCTCAGTCTTTTCCAGATAAACACAGCATGATGTGATGTCCTCTGACTCACCACCACACAGGACACAAAGACTGATCCTTGTTACCTCAGCAGGTCGATGACCTCTGAGTGACGTCGTCTCTCTCAGGAGCTTCTCATCCTCAGTCTCTGTGGAAACGTCTCTGAGATCTTTATGTCAGATCAGGGGGCTGTGGTCAGGAGGAGAGCGACCATCAGAGGTCGGTGTCGATCCGCTCCAGTCGCGTGCGAGTATCTGGCAGATACTGAAAATGCTCAGATGTGTATCGGTGTGTGATGTGTGTTAGAAAGCACTAATATATATAGAACAAGTGCTGTATGAATGTGCTGTAGTGTAAAGTGTAAAGTGCTTTGAGTGGTCGAAAAGACTAGAATAAGCTAAGCTAAGCTATATAAGTACAGTCCATTTACCATTTACCATTTACCAGGTCCAGTCCTCTGCAGTGTTTGCTGTGAGTCAGTATTCTGTGTTGTGTCCTGTCAGAGCTGAGGCTCCTCGCTCCGTCACCTCCTTCACTGTCCACATGTCAGATACAGTGTCTCTGCCTAACCCCTCCCCCCTCCCCTGCTGACAGTCCTCCTCACACCATCAGTTCTCCTCCTGTGATGGAGATTTAATGTGGTGTCTCAGACCTCAGACCTCTGAACCAGAGGACGTCTCTGTTAGTCTTTGTCTAAAATTCCACCTGCAGCCTGATTAAACAGTCTGATGTTTCTGTTCAGATGTCTTCACAGGACAGCACGGAATGACAGCCAATCAGGAAGCAGCTGACTGAAGATGGAAGCAGAACAAACAAGAGACGTGGTCGTCGGCCATGTTTGTTTCCTCTGACGTGGTCAGATGTGGAGCTGTGAGAGTCCAGACTCTGGTTGTTGGTGGTGAATCTGTTAGTGTGTGGTGTGTTGGACATCACACACTATAAGAAGACAATCTGACGTGATCTGTCCTCATGTATCTCTCATGTTTCTACATCAGTGAAGATGTTTTGAGCCAGACTTAACTCTCCAGACTGTGGACCTGGTTTCTGGTCTGACGGTCCTGGAATGTGTGTTTGTCAGTTTACGGTCAGTGTGTTGAGATGTGCGGTCACTCTCTTGTTTTTATTTCCTGCTGTGCAACAAGCTTCAGAGCAGCTTGGCTCTGATTCTCAGAGTAATCATCCACAGGTTTAGCGAGGCAGATGAATCCTCCCCCGCTGTTTTATTCATCAGGTTATTCTGTGCTGCAGCGGCCGCTCTGAGCTGGATTCATGTTGCTTGTCATCGCCTTGAACTGATGCAGACTCGACCACAACGGCATGAATAACACAGGAGCCACATGAATAATGCAGACGGCAGCTGTGTGTGTGTTCTCGGCCTGACACACACACACACACACCATAATAATCCTACTGCAAAGAACGGCCCATCATACTCCTGGAGAAGGTCCTGGAGAAGGTCCTGGAATCAATTGTTTTACAGGTCTGGAGGTTGGTGTGGAAGGAGAAGCTGTTTCATTATTGATGAGAAAGACCTGAGGATATTCACTTTAGAACGACACCTGCCGGAAGTCAGTTAGCATGTTAGCATGTTAGCTCTTCCTGTTGTCAGAGTGTTTCTGGTTAAATGTCTGAAATAAGGTCTGTGGTTTTAACACAAGCTCAAGACATTTTCAGGTTTTATTCTCCGACATAAAATGGGTCAGTAAATCCCCCACTCCTGATGTTTGAAGCTTTTACGTGTCTTAAAAAAGGCGGTTGCTAACGAGTGTCTAAATGAGACTACAGAGGTTGTCGGGGACGTTAACATGAAAACCCATCTACTCACCAGTCCACCTTTACAGCCTCGTTGTGTTTCTACTCACGCTCTTTCAAACTCTCAGTAACTTTCTAAGAAGAAAGGCTTTTGTAGAAGAGCTCAGAGCTAAATGAAATGACCAGTTGGAAGCTTAGTGGTGGAGACGTTGACGTCTGTTAGAATAGCTGCTGATTGATCTTCCTCTGATGGACTGGATCATCCCTCAGAGTCTGGATCAGATCAGGATGTGGGGAGTTTGTCAGTGGTTTAATGTTGGAGCTGAGGAGAGATGAACTGATGAACCTGTCTGGTTGTGGTTGTAACATTGGTGTGTTCCTGCTGACATCCACACTGACTATAAACCTGTGGACTGAGACTCTGAGCTTCAGATCTGCTGATGTTGACATGTGTGCGTCTTAAAATAAACCTGAACATGACGTAGACAGAGAGAGAGGAGCTTCACCCAAACACCACCCAAACAACAAATGTTATTATTAAAAAACTGTGGGAGAAGTTTAACCAGCAGCTCATTAACAGAGTGAAACTGAAGCAGCTGCTGAGGACAGACGATGGTGTAGAGGAGAACCATCAGATCAGATCATGATATTTAATGTTTGTGTTTATTCAGACATGGTGTGTGTGGCAGGGTTTTCTGAGTGCAGGCTGTGGGCCAGATGGACGGACATGGAAACATTTTCAGTTGACTTCTTTCTGTTTCACAGTCACTTTTTAAATAACGCTCGGACTCTGATCTTAAACCAGATGAAGGATTTTAGACGTCAGACATCTTTAGTAAAGAAACAAGCTGAACAAACAGCTGCTCTCTACGTCCTGAGTCCACTCAACATCCTCCCAGAGAAACATCCACTCTTAACATCAAACTGTTTCATCCAGAGCTTTAATCATCAGGTCCGTTTGTTTTGGAGCAGCTGAGACCTCCCAGTAAAAACCTCATGAACAATGACCGCAGGAGGAATCTGCCCCCCCCCCGGCTACTACAGTCACCCAGCTGGACATTGTCTGCACTTGTGGAAAACACCGCCCAGGCCTCAGAGAGCAGGGCTTACTGCCATATCACTGTACCACTGACATCCTGTTTATGAGAGTCTGACGTATGAACACACTTGGGTTTAATATAATCAGGGATGTGATCACTTGATCCAGTAACGAGTGATGTAAAGGAGCAGAGAGAGAGACAGGAGGGGAGACACTCTAACGTCTGAGTGTTAATAAATGTGATGAGTTTAGCTTCTGCAGAACACAGCCTCATCTTTAACCTTTGACCCCTCATCTTCCAGACTTTTGTTATAGTTCACTGAGGTTGTTCTGCTGCTGTGTCTGAGACTCACACTACTGGTGCGTTAATGAAACATTAATCAGTTTGATAATAAAGTCACAGTTAGTTTTTGTGTGTGAGGTTAAAGTGAGTTTCCTCTGAAGAAACTCCAGATGTGTTCACTGACCCTGACAGAGCAGAGAGGTGGAGTCGCCTCTCTCTGCTTTATCTGTTCAGTCCACACTGTGTCCACCCTGTCCTGAGTTTGTTCCTCTAATTGTGTCACAGTGTCCGGGGAGGATCTCTGACTGTCAGACTCTGGTGGATTTGTGGATCCGGGTCTGAAGTGGTCTGGGTTCTGTCCTGTTGTTTGGCTCAGTAAATGTCTTCCTGTCTCAGAGTTCGGACTCTGGTTCACTGATCAGCTGATAAACTGCAACATTGAAGTGATGAACACATGAACACATCATCATCAATAATAGATAATTTATTATTATTATTATTATTATTATTATTAGACCTGAGGACTGGACCTGGACCCAGGTCTGAGGACTGGACCTGAGAGGAAACAGCTGGTACATGTATAAAACAGAATAAAATGGAAAGGTGAACTGTGGGGAAACAGTAGCTGAGTGAATGTAGTTGTCCAGCAGGTTTTCACAGTGAGTTACTGAGACAGTGACGTTAACACCGAGCTGTTTAATAAGTTTGAGATGTTTGAGCTCTGATCCTCTGCACATGATCCAGTTTTCTAAATCAATAAAACACAAAGACAAGATCGACGTCAGACTGAGTCCTGGCTGCTAACATGGAGGTCTGAGCCCACAGCTCTCAGAGAGAGAAACCTGGGGGGGGTGTTGTGGTGAATGAGTTTTGGCAGAGGAAGCTCTCCTGAGTGGTGGGGGAGCTATAAACTGCCTGTGCTCTCTCTCTGTCCATCTTTTATTGATGTAGAGGTCATGAATATTTGAAGGTGTTTCAGAGAGAGTTCAGTGTTTCAGAGCCATTCGGTCCACAGACAGCATCCTGTCTCACTTCCTGTCTCATCTGGTCCACCTGATCAGGTGACCAGGTGGACCAGCAGCTGTTTCATTTGTGAATCAGAGCAGAGCTTCATCTCACTGGTCGACAGGAGAGTTTATAACAAGTTTTAAATCTGAATGAAAATAATCTCCAGATGTTTCCTGACTCTTTAAAGCTTCAGTGTGTCGCCTCCTGCTGACAGGGAGAGGAACTACGCTCTGTTTTTAAACTGGTGTTTCCTCTGAGTTTCTGTCTGATCTGGAGCATCAGAGACGTTTCTCAGCTCTGATAAACCAGTGAGAGCCTGAACCTCACAGACCTTTATTTAAATGTGATCCAGCCGTGTGTCCTGGTGTTTTGTTGAGACTCTGTCTGAACACAGCAGCAGATTAATATGAAATGACATGAGGTTTGTTCACTGAACAGATTTCCATCAATATCATCAGTGTGATGTGACCTGGATTCAGTAAAGCTTTGGGACGACCCCCTGAGGACTGATCCCTCTAAACTCTGTAATCTGCAGAACACTCTCATACAACACCTCCACTGAACACTGAATGTGTCCCAGTTTAATCTGTGGCTGTGCAGTTTAAAGTCGAGGCAGCAGTGGAAACAAAGGCTCCCTGAAGGTTAAATCTTGTGCGTGATGAGGCAGAGGATTCATCTCTGTAAAATCACCCAGGGCCTCTTTATTTCCAGCAGCTGATAAAGACGCAGTGAAGCGCTGAGGCTGAGCTCAGCAGATCTGAGGTCAGCTGAAGACAGAGGGTGTTTGCATCTGAACAGGATCTGAGAGACGTAAGATTTCTGTTTGGCTGAAGGATTAAGATTTTAAACATGTGGGTCTCTGCCAGGTGTATTAATCCCTGGGAAATTACAGTAATCTGCTGAGGAGGATTTCCTGTCTGCTCAGATTCAGACAGAGAAACACTGAACCTCAGACGTTTGACTGAGGACAGATGTTAAATCAGAGGAGGCTTCAGCAGCTCAGAGTAAATATCTGCTCAGCTGTAATGAACCATCCTCTGCTCCTGACTAAGGTTCACCTTCAGCTGGGAACCCGTTCACTATGTGGTTTAAGATCTATAGGAAACTGTGTGTGTGTGTGTGTCTGCAGAGATAAAACACAGGTGAAGCTCTGTGTAAATGTGACCACAGAGGGATCCACACCTGAGAGTAAATCTGTGGTTTCACAGTAAACATCAAACTCAGCTTAATGTGTTAATGTTAGCTCTGAGTGGCTAACCAACGCAGTCTGTGTGTGTGTCAGAGCAGTGTTGTGTTCAGTGTCCTTCGTTCTAATGAGTTCCTCAGAGAGCTCCTCTGTTGTCAGCACTCTGTGTTCCTGGGTCACTCTGCTTGCCCGGCGCTGAGCTCAGCTAAACAAAGGCATGCTGGGTAATTAATTAGACTCCTGCAGGAGCTGGCGTCACTGCAGGTGGGAAGGGGAGGGGGGTCAGTAAACACACCTGTCTGACTTGAGTTCACTTCAGGTCCACTTCAGGTCCCTGTGGATCCTGAGTCTCAGTGACCTACAGTTGAATGCTTCTCTGCAGAGTCTCTCAGTCCTGGTGTCTGACTTCAGTCCATCAGTCACAGCAGGACCTGGCATCTGATCAATGGTGAACAACCTCCATGTAGGTCAGGACACACCTGACACACACACACACACACACACACACACACACACACACACACAGAAATGTCAGATCCTCTTTTCTCATTACAAACATCCTGTTTATATCAGATGTTGTCAGAGCAGCAGATTCGTTTCAAACAGCCTGAAAACACAAAGTTACACTGAGAGCTCTGTGTGTGTGTTTGACAGCTGATTGTGTTGGAGGAATAATAAGATATAATAACTGTCTGCTCTCAGACTGTTACCTGTCCACTGGTGACTGCATTCAAAACAGGCTCAGATGTCTCTGACTGATGCTGTTTCATTTATGTCAGAGGTCAGAGCTGGGAGTGACGTCTTCTCTGAGTTCCAGTTGAGAGTCTTTCTATCTGCTCTGTCTTCAGATCAGATCTGCTCCTGAACAAGCTGAGCTGTAACGTTAGAGTTTAACACAAACTCTTCAGACCTGGAACATTAAACCATGAAGGTGAACTGATTCAGTTGTATCTCAGACTGGACTCTACAAACAGCGTAGCAACATGTCCACAGATAAAACCTGAACAGTTCTCTGTGTCTGACTGACTTCATGTAAACTAATGAGACTGAGCTGCTATAAACAGGAACATTAGCAGAGAGTTCACTGCTGCTGATGAGGAGCAGCCATCTTGGATTCTGATGTCGGGGTTGGTGGGGCTGCTCCGACTTCAGGAGGCGTTCAGGTTCAAACAAAAATCTACCTGTGACCAATCACAGGTCTGCTCACCTGAGAGCTTCACACCTGGCAGAAATTTACTGAGATCTGATGATGACGGTCTGGACCAGTGTTTGTCTCAGCAGCACAGAGGGCTGCCACACTATGTGTGTGTGTGAGAGAGAGAGAGAGAGAGAGAGACGGTGAGGTGCAGGCTGGGTAATAAATAACCAGGAGCTGCTGGAGGACTCAGGACGCTGCTAACCTTCAGTGTCAGGAAGCTGCTGAGAGGCCATCTGGAGCCGCCGCCAGCCTGGAACAGGACACCACCCCCACTGTGTGTGTGTGTGTAGATGAACGTTGTTGTGAGTGTGATCACGACTTTCTGAGTACTTCTCTGGAGTGTGTGACAAGATGAAAATGTGTTTGTGTTACAGTGATTTCTCTGGTGTTCTCTCTGTGTGTGTGTGTGTGTGTGTGTGTGTGTGTGTGTGTGTGTTTTTAACATTCAGTGATGCTGCCAGAGTTATTTAGAGCATCGTTTGCCTCCTGTTGAGAGCTGTCAGCAGTGTGGGGTTTGTTTTGTCTCTGTCCACACAGGAAGCAGGAGGTTTGATTTTCAAAATAAGATGAGACAAGCTAAGCTAATGTTAGCAGCAGTTCTGCTAACAGCTCTGACATCAGCCTGACCTGAGATCAGACTGATCAGAGATGAGACTCACCTGGGGCTGGACCAGAAGTCACAGCATTAAGCAGAGAGGATTCTGGGAGATGTGTTCTCCTGGTGTCTGTGTGTTTCACAGTGTCTCAGGTGTGACAGGTAATCAGACAGTGATGTCCTGTGGATGTTGACCTGCAGTGACCTTTGACCTGAGCTCAGTCTGTGGTTCAAAAGTCTCAGTCCGATCAAACCTGATGAAGATGATGATGAAGATGATGGTGATGAAGATGAAGATGAATCCTCTGTGACCCAGGTGTTGTACAGGTGATCATTCAGGTGAAGCTGCTGTGTTTACAGAGAGAAATAAATCTGCAGCAGATTGATTCATGTTTAATGTTGAATCTGAGGCTCAGTTTGTTTTAATGATCAAACAGCTGCAGCTGATCATTCGTCTGATTATCTCTGATCTCAGTCCTGGTCTCTGATCTCAGTCCTGGTCTCTGATCTCAGTCCTGGTCTCTGGTCTCAGCTCTGGTCTCAGTCCTGGTCTCTGGTCTCAGCTCTGGATCTCAGTCCTGGTTCAGCTCTGGTCTCTGGTCTCAGTCCTGTCTGGTCTCAGTCCTGGTCTCAGGTCCAGTCCTGGTCTCTGGTTTCAGCTCTGGTCTCTGGTCTCAGTCCTGTTCTGGTCTCAGTCCTGGTCTCTGGTCTCAGCTGGTCTCAGTCTGGTCTGTGGTCTCAGCTGGTCTCAGTCCTGGTCTCTGGTTTCAGCTCTGGTCTCTGGTTTCAGCTCTGGTCTCTGATCTCAGTCCTGGTCTCTGGTCTCAGTCCTGGTCTCTGTCTCAGCTCTGTCTCAGTCTGTCTCTGGTTTCAGCTCTGGTTTGTCTCAGTTGTCTTGTTTCAGTCTGTTCTGTCTCAGTCTGTCTCTGTCTCAGCTCTGGTCTCAGTCCTGGTCTCTGGTTTCAGCTCTGGTCTCTGGTCTCAGTCCTGGTCTGTGGTCTCAGGTGTCTCCTCTCTCTCTGCAGGTGTGATGCTGGTGGCTCCTCGGTGGCCGGTGGAGAAGGTGAGTTAAATTGCAGCGCTGCCGTTAACACAGATGGAGGGACAGCGCCGCCTGGTGGACGGTCTCTGCATTACACCAACAGCTACACACTGAGCACAGTTAGTTTATATGAGAGTCACACATGATGGAAACAGACCTGATGTTAACGATCAAACAGAAACTGACAGTGATTCACCTGCTTTAACCTCAGTGTGGAGCAGTGAACCTGAGGAACAGAGCTGTTGCTGTTTCATGTTCCTGTTGGTTTTCTATAATACACCCCCCCACCCCACCCTCTGTGTTTCAGGAGGTGGTGACAGACCGAGCAGCAGCTCAGAAGACTCAGGTCTCTGCAATGAACTCTGAGGTCCTGGTCTCTGACCTCAGACCGTCTCTGTCTGCGTTCGAGTCCTCGGTCGGATCCAAGCAGCCGGTCACCAAACGTCACAGGAAGCTGCTGCTGAAGAGCGGCGTGGCGGTGTCCGGTGCCCCCGCTGGTGGAGACGAGGAGTGGCAGCTGAGGCAGAGGCTGAAGCTGGAGAGGACTCAGGAGTCCCGCCGCCGCCTGCTGACCCAGGTCTGTGCCAAGTACCAGCCGGGCGTCACCGAGCAGCCGGTCTCTCAGCGGCAGGTGTCACGGGTCTACGTGGAGGACCGGTCACGGCTGCTGTACTGCGAAGTGCCCAAAGCCGGCTGCTCCAACTGGAAGCGTGTGCTGATGGTGCTGGGCGGCAGCGCCACCTCCACCAGAGACATCCCTCACGACGCGGCGCACTACGCCAACCACCTGCGGCGTCTGGAGAGCTACGACCGCGCTGGCATCGCCGAGAGACTGCGCTCCTACACCAAGGTGCTGTTCGTCAGGGAGCCCTTTGAGCGCCTGGTGTCGGCCTTCAGGGACAAGTTTGAGAGCCCCAACTCGTACTACCACCCCGTGTTCGGACGGCCCATCATCTCCAGGTACCGCACCAACGCCACACGCACTGCGCTGCGCACTGGCGCCGGCGTCACCTTCAGGGAGTTCGTCCAGTACCTGCTGGATGTGCGGCGGCCAGTAGGGATGGACATCCACTGGGAGCCGGTCAGCCAGCTGTGTAACCCCTGCCTCCTCAGATACAACTTCATCGGCAAGTTTGAGAGTCTGGAAGAGGAGGCCAACTTCCTGCTGCGGAGCGTGGGGGCGCCCGGGAACCTCACCTTTCCTGATTTCAAAGACAGGAACCCGCGGGCGGAGAGGACTTCCTCCACCATCACACAGAAATACTTCTCCCAGCTCAACGCCACAGAGAGACAGAAGGCCTATGACTTCTACTACATGGACTATCTGATGTTTAACTACCCCAAACCCTTCAAAGACCTGCACTGAGCTCAGCCCGCGGCCCACAATGCACTGCAGCGCTGCCATGTTGAACACAGCTGAACCTTTAACTGTGACTCTGATGAAGGTGGAGGTTTAATCTGTGTGTTTTAATCAGGAGGGAACTGTTTTTATTTCTATGTTTATCATGATCAAACTGTTTAACCTCAAACTGTCAGAGTCTCTGTGATGGTTCAGTTACTCTGTGTAACTGTGGTGAAGAGCCGTCATTAGAAACCAGCATTCATCTGTGATTTCCAGCCAGGAGACTGATGCAGATATCAGCAGTTAGAAACAGAGTTTGTGTTTGTTACAGCCATAGAGAGAGGAGAAGAGGATCATGGGTAATATACAGTTCAGCACACAGTCAAGAGTCTGGTCTCTCTCTGACAGAGTTAATGACCAGTCCTGGCTGCAGGGGCGCTGCTGCTCAGCAGAGTTACACAGAGGAGGAGGATCCACAGCTCTGGTCCACAGCTCTGGTCTCTGGTCCTCACAGCTCTGGTCCTCACTCAGCTCTGGTCCTCAGCTCTGGTCCACAGCTCTGGTGGTCCTCAGCTCTGGTCCTCACAGCTCTGGTCCACAGCTCTGGTCCTCAGCTCTGGTCACAGCTCTGTCCTCAGCTCTGGTCCCACACTCTGGTCCTCACAGCTCTGGTCCTCCTCTGGTCCTCACAGCTCTGGTCCTCAGCTCAGTCCTCAGGATCATTGAACAGACCCACAGGTTCAGCTCTAAAGAACCTGGAGTTTATTTATACAAACAAACAAACTCTGTGTCTGTGGACCAGAGGTTCATTTAGAACTGATAACAGTTTGTCACCTGTGGACAGACAGAGGTGGAGGACAGGTGGAGGACAGGTGGAGGTGGTTGCTGTTGACCTGTGTTAATTTTCTCTTCCTGCCTTTTCTTCAGCCTCAGTGACTCGGACTCTGACGACTTCTGTGAAGTCTGATTTAAACTCTGTCTGTGTGAAGCTGCAGCTGCTCTCACCAGAGAAACACCTGGATGACATCAGCACAGGTAAACCTCCTCTTCCTCAGGTAAACAACCAAACACCTGGAGAGTAGAGGAGACAGCTGCTGATAACATCTGGACGTCAGTGAAGTCGTCTGTGATTTCAACTTCATCACCACCTGATGATGATGATGATGATGGTGATGATGGTGATGATGATGATGATGATGATGATGATGGTGATGATGATGATGATGATGATGATGGTGATGATGATGATGATGGATGATGATGGATGATGATGATGATGATGATGTGATGATGATGATGATGATGATGATGATGGTGATGATGATGATGATGGTGATGATGATGTGATGATGGTGATGATGATGATGGTGATGATGATGATGATGATGATGATGATGGTGATGATGATGATGATGGTGATGATGGTGATGATGATGATGATGATGATGATGATGATGATGGTGATGATGGTGATGATGATGATGGTGATGATGATGATGATGGTGATGTTTGTTGTTGTTGTTGTTGTTGTGGTCGTCAGACTGAAGCCACAGAGCGTCTCTGCTCTCAGACATGAAGGCGACCTGGAAGCCTTAACACTGCCACCTGCTGCATTCTCACCTGTCTGAGTCTCTGTAATAAACCTGACTGTTGGTAACTGAGTCTGATTCTTCTGATCACAGTCACTGCAGAGGAAGGAAACAAGACGTCCTCACCTGACAGGAGCTGTCTGCAGGTGTAGGTCTGTTTCACCTGGACACATTCACAGATCTGCTGAAGGTGGTGGTGATGGTGTCACTGTGTATTTCCTCCTGCTGATACATGAAGAGTGTATGTGTGTGTGTGTCCTGCAGCAGCTCTGTGTCTGGCATCTGTCACCTCCACGCCTTGGGGGGGGCACAGAGAACCCCCACCACCTCCCTCTCTTTGTCTTATGAGGTCTTCGACCCCCCCCCCCCACACACACACACAGTCTGTGTATCAGAGTAGAACCAGAGAATACAGCAGTGTCTATAACAGCAGGAACCTGGTTCTTAAAGCTGTGGATGGAGCCCTGGTTAATGTCACTGCTAACACCTGAATCTATCAGACTGCAGGTCTATTACACCTGGTCTGTGTCTGTATAAGACCAACCTTCAGCCAGACAAACATAAAACACACTGATACTGAAGACGTGGAGACTGAGGAATCAGGAGAGACCTGGTTCAGGTCCTGACAGCTTGTACAGCCTGAAGAAGCTCGAACATCTGGAGAGAAGCAGCTGATAACAGTGACAGAGCTGAGTATTAGAGAGGCAGTGTGGGATCAGAAGGCTGAGAGATGAAGATGTGTTTGATGCTGAGGGAGCTCACACTGACTGACCTGTACGAGCTGTTTTATTCTGAAAACTCTGGCTCATAAAATGTTGAGTCTGTATTTCCTGTCTTTTCTGTTTGTATCTGAACATTCATTAAAGCTGCTGAAACAGCTGCTACAGGAAATATTCTGAATCTGTCTCTGACACTGAGCTCAGAGGTTTTATTTTGAAAGGACACTGTCAGCTCTTCTACCTTCTTATTTACCGTCATCTTCATCTTCATCGGTCGGTCACTGCAGCAGCTTCAGCCTCCGGCCTCAAAACATTAGACATGAAGTGGATGTGAAGGAAACGTTCCTGAGGTGTCAGACTGCTGGATGTCTGAGGACCAGACCCCCCCCACATAAAGAGGAATCATAGATTACAGACGGAGCTGCAGCCTCAGGCAGGTTTAGCAGATATTTAAATCTTTAAATTCGTTCCATGTTTCCCTCGTTCTTCGTCTAATTGAAGTAACTGCAGGGTTTCTTTAATTGGACACGGAGAAGGAGAGAATCCAGTCTCTCTGCTGGTTTGTTCAGTGAAGGGAGACACATGCAGCCTGAGGGGGGAAGAGGAGGAGGAGGAGCAGGAGGAGGAGGAGGAGGTTAACTGTGTGTGTGTTGACACAGATGAAGACATGGAGCTGCTTCACTGTGTCTCTTTAAAGAACGTCTCTGTGTCACCAACCTCAATTACACACATTAGTTTCCCATCAGCCCCTGGGTTACTGAGGCATCACAGGGAAACCCCGTGTACAGCAGGAGGTGCAGAGGGAGGTGTGATCAGAAAGTTCACAGACTGCTCCTTTAACAAACAAAAACCACATCTGAGTTAAATTTTCTTCCATCACCTTCAAAGTCAAACTCCTCCTGCTCCTCCTCCTCCTGCAGGTGGAGCGTACCTGTGCTTCCTGTTCTGTCATCTGTCACCTGCAGCTGGATCTCCTCCACTGAGTCAGAACATCCACTCTGCAGCTTGGATTTCATTTTGAGGAGGAGGAGGTCGCAGGGAGTCAGATCCAGAGAGTGGGTGGGTGAGTTGTGATGATGGAACGTTCAGTTACCCTCAGACCACAGCTCAGGTCTCAGAGCCTCCTCCCTCAGACTCCTCAGGACGGAGCAGGAGGACTCAGCGCTGACAGCTGGACCTGCTCCTCCTTCGGTCTCAGAGACGTCAGCTCCTCCTCTCTGAAGCTGATGTTTGTCTCTGGTCGTCTCAGACCTCCACACGGAGCTGCTTCTGGTCTGAGGTGAATCACAAACCTCACCTGCCTGTGGTCACAGCTGTGAACAGGTCCAGGTGTGAACTGGAGCAGTCTGAGCTCAGGTCTCCTCTTGACTGAAAACCAGCCCTCAGATTCATGTGATGAGCCTTCAGTGGGACCTGAACCACAGGTTTGGAACCACTGGACTGGTGTACACACAGTGGCTGTGAAGAAAGTACAGTAGCCTGTGAGGGACATTTAGAAATCCTAATAATTGTAAATCAAGCAGTTCAGGTCTGAAGCAGGTGACCTCCTCTCTGACCTCTGACCTCTGACCTGCAGAACATCAGGTTATCAGAGTCGGACGAGGAGGAGGAGGAGGAGCATCACTCCTCTGACTCTGCGTCAAACCGGGACACAAAATGGATCCTGTTGCTCCGACAGATTCTTTGGCTCCTCCTGGTCCCAGCCTCAGCAGCAGAGCACGGTTCCTGGATCCCGCTCTCAATGATGAGGATCTGTGTGCGCATCCTCCCGGCGCACATCTCCATCTACCAGTGCGCAATAATTGAAATGGCGCATTTGGCCGCAGGCGGCTGGAGCGGCATAATGCATGATGATAGACGTCATTTGGCTCCGGAGCCACAGGGATGTTTGATGTTGCTAAAATATACGAGTTGTCGGGGAGAGAGCGGCGGAGCAGCGGCTCCATTTTAAACCCACAGAGGAGGAGGACGCTGCAGAGACTGAGCCCGGTCATAAACCACCTCCTCGGCCTCCTCTCTGCGCTCTGTCCCCGGCTGACAGGAACGAGTTGGGGCGAGAGAAGACAACAAACCGCCCGCGTTATTGTAACCTAATCCTGGCCCCCGGGGGTCTGAAGGGCCCCGGGCCAGACTCCTCTCAGCCCTCCTCTTTATTCAGAGACACGGCTCCACACACACACACACACACACACACCGGAGACACCGGAGGACCGAGGCAGACTGACGAGGACGTGAAGTGAAGACCAACCGGTATCCCCAGATTTCACAGCGCGGGACGGAGCAGACAGACGCCGATCTCATGTCTTCAGTGTCGGTGTCCTCTCAGGTAAGAACCCGCTGTCCGAGCCGGAACAAACCGACTGATTTAGGCGTAAACTTCGCAGCTTTCCGTAAAAACTCGACGTTCCGGTGACATTAGCGGTTTGGACGAGCGTCGACCCTCACTGTAACATATCACCGAACTCCGTTTAGAATGTGGCGGTTTTAAGACTCGGTGGGTGTCGGCACACGTATATATGATCTATACAACAGCTACCGCACAGTGTCGGCAATGATATAAACACTGTTACATTCGGCATGAACCAAATGTTCCAAAGCTGAACGTATTTCAGCAGAATTCGAACTTTAACGGGTTTTCCTGCTGTATTTTACCGTCAGATGCTCCGTGTGAGGCGGCAGCGACATAAGTGATTGTGTGGTTAAAGTAAAGATGATCGAAACTGATTCATAGTTCATGGAAAGTTTTTTATGCGGAATTCACCAGAGGATCGTTCACTACTGACAAAACCTCTAAAGCCCGGTGTAGGCGACACTCCGTGTACCGAGGAGCGAGGACACGTTCAATGTCCTGATTTCTTAATGGAGTCTGGCGCGTGGCGATGTTCTCACATTAGTGAGAGCAGTGTGTGGCGGGACCAGGTTTCTCCGCAAACACTGAAACTAATCCGGATCTGCAGAGCTGGGTCCTGATCGGCTTTAAAACGTAAAAACTGATAAAATACCGATGTAGGCGGATTTAAAGCTCCAGGACCAGGTTTTAGGTTTTAGAGACTAGATTCAGGTTTTCACTGGAAAAAATGAAACTTAGTGTGAGACCTGTCTGCAGGACTCTGTGGTCCTGGTTCAGAGGATGAACAGAGTCTGATATTTCCTGTGACTTGAACGCAGCAGACAGAGGAGTTTGGCCTGGGGGGTGGGGGGGGGGGCAGCCCCGGGGCAGAGACTCTGCAGCCGCCTCCTGTTCACCTTTCATGCTTCAAAGCTCTTTACAATCCACAGACTCTCTGTGATGGGGGGGGGTCTGGATTAATTGACACCCCCCAGGTCATCACCATGGTCTGTTTTGTCAGAGAGCAGGGGGCTTTTAATCTGAAGGGGGGCGGTACTTAGATAAAAGTACTAACACAACTGTGTAAAAATACTACAGTACTCTGTTACAAGTAAAAGTCTGTATCATCAGTATCAGTACTTCCTGTAGTTACAGTAGTACTTCCTCTGTGTATGACCT
>NC_066842.1:281321-322004 GCF_001640805.2 Lates calcarifer
CTCTCCTCTCTCTCTCTCTCTCTCTCTCTCTCTCTCTCTCTCTCTCTGTAGTGAACCAGCTCTGTCTGTTTTTCTGCTGCTCTGCTCACGATGACTAAAACTGCCTGTGGACACAACCTCTCTTTATAAAACACATCTATCCCTCGCTCCCAGCCTGTGAGGAGGAGGAGGAGGAGGAGGAGGAGGAGGAGGAGGAGGAGGAGGAGGAGGAGGCGAGGCTTTGATACAGCCTGAGGCCTCGGGGGCGACAGCAGCAGCTCCCCGTCCGGATCAGTAAGGAGACAAAACAGGAGCCTGCACCTCCCTCTCCTCCCTCTCCTCCCTCTCCTCCTCCTCACTGACAGAGACCCTCTGCTGCAGGAGTTTCTGATGATGAAGCATCACTTCACTGTTATTGAGGAGGAGAGGGAGGAGGAGGAGGAGGAGGAGGTGGAGGAGGTGGTGGAGGATGTGTTGTTTACTTCAGCTTTGTTCTTTCCATCCGTTATTATTGTCAGTGTGTTAGAGTCTCTGTCTCTACGGCAGCAGCTGAGGGGCCCTGAATGCAGCGCTCAGAGAATTGTTTCCTGTTGCAATCCTTTCAGAATAAAAGCTAAACCCTCTGTCGTGCAGACAGACAGAGCAGGAGGTGAACAGAGACAGAATCAGCTGTTGAGTCAGGGATGAACTCCTCTCATTGTTTCCCTCCCTCTCTTCTCTTTCTTTCCTCACCTCTCTCTTCTCTCTCTCTTTCTGTTTTCTTCCTCTTCTCCTCCTCGTCTTTAATATTTCTCCTCCTCAGCTCCGTCAGGTGAATCCATGTTTCAGGTCTGTTACACTCAGCTCCTCCTCTCTCTCCTCTCTCAGGACTTCACCCAGCTGTACGAGGAGGCGCGGTACTACCAGCTGACCCCGATGGTGCGGGAGTTGGAGCGCTGGCAGGCGGAGCGGGAGGCCCAGCGGGTGGCGCCCTGCGAGTGCCTGGTGGTGCGGGTGACTCCGGACCTGGGGGAGAGGATCGCTCTGAGCGGGGAGAAGGTCCTGATCGAGGAGATCTTCCCCGAGACCGGAGACGTCATGTGTAACTCTGTCACCGCTGGCTGGAACCAGGACCCCACCCACGTCATCCGCTTCCCCCTCAACGGATACTGCAGACTCAACTCAGTCCAGGTCAGTCTGGGGGGTGGACTGCAGCAGGGTTAGTTTGCGTGTCCAGGTCTGGATTTAATCTGGACTCACTGTGTTGGCTCCAGATCCACAGACCTGAACAGGTTCAGAACTGCAGGTCAGAGGTCACATCTGACAGGAAAGGGCTCCACTGGTTTTTGTGATTTGGGTGAACTGACCCTTTAATGTCTGAACTCGTTTCCTTTCTGATCGATGTGTTTTTATATTTTTAATCGGCCTGAGATTTAAAAACAAACAGAAATAAAAATTTACCTGTGGAGCAGAGTAATCAAGTACATTTACTCAACTACTGTGTTTGACTTATAAGGAACCGCTCTGAAGATAAATGCTGAACTGCTCCTTTAAATGTGTCTGTTGTCTCACCTGAGTTCACCTGAACGTCTCTGACCCTCAGGTCCTGGAGCGTCTGTTCCAGAAAGGCTTCAGCATCAAGGCGTCCTGCGGCGGGGGGGTCGACTCGTCCCAGTTCAGCGAGTACGTCTTGTGTCGTGACCTGAGGCATAGCCAGTCCATCACCAGCACCCCGATCCGGATCAAACAGGAACCTCTGGACTGAGGACCTGAGGACACCTGGAGAACATCTCACCTGAAGACTCGAAGCATCACAGGACTCTGTGTGACCTTTGACCTCTTCAGTGTGGATCAGAGGCTGTGGAGCCTGATAATGATGAACGCTGTGTAAAGTCATGTGACAGGAAACAGACTGATCACCTGTAAATACTGTTTGTAATGAGAATCTTTGATCAGAGCAGCAGGTGAAAATCATGTGAGTTTGAACCAATGAAAGCTCCTTTTTATAATTTAATGTTTTTTTATAAAACTTTTCAAAATGTATATTTAAAGTTTTTCTTTTCCTTTGTGTCGATTTTCTTCTGTTCAGAGATAAAAACCAGTTTCTGACGTTTTCAGTCACATGAAGTCAAATCTGTTTCTTTATCATTTTCTTTATTTCATTTTTTTGCAAAGGTACAAACAACTGTAAAATTGCATTGCCTGAAATGCGTCAGGATTGAGTACAGAATGTAGGAAATATAAATAGTCGCAAAAATTGTGTCCTTCCAACAGATGAAACTCGAGCCGGGCCAGACCCTGAACACACCGCGGCCTCAGGTAGACCCTGATACTGTACAAACCAAATGCCCGATAACATGAGGGAGGAAAGAAAAAACCATTTAAAGCGTTAAAAACCTTCACGTTTCCACGTCCGCTCCAAACAAGCAGAAAAACTGTGAAGCCAAAAAAACTGCATCTGTCTACGACTCGGACAAATCCACGTCTCCAACAGGTCGACTGAGAGCTCACATCATCAGAGGTTAATCACATGTCAGCTGGGGGGGGGCAGGAATGTTTGATGTGGAGTTTGAGCCTTGATGAGCCTGAGTGAGTCGAGTGAAGGAGAACCAGCTCCTGTGATTAACGAGCTTTAAAGGAGCAGTTCAACATTGAAATCCTCTGGATGCTAACGAGAAGCTACGGCAGCTGGTTAGCTTAGCTTAGCATACAGAGTGGAAAAGTTAGCATAAATCAGATGGATGTTTTGGAGGGTGAATGTGTCTGTTCAGCAGCTGTTAAACATCTGTCCTCATCTCTCTGTGTCTGAACTCAGATCAGCTGATACATTTAAACCTTCACTGACGACTTATTAAAAACAACTTTCATTAAAAGCAGCTAAAAGCAGCTGTAGACGGAGGTCTCACAAATTAAAGATGCTTCATTGATTAATTAGAAAATGATCAATAGTTTCAGTCCCTGCTTTGACTTCCTGTCTTTTATCTGAAGTGACTTGGTGGCAAACGTCGACTCGTTTGAGACGAATTAACGTGACAGTGACCCACAGCTGGTGGTCACATGATCAGCTCCTGACAGGTGGAGTTACTCTCCTGTTTCCTCACAGGAGAGGATTCAGGATTCAGGATCTGAATCTGAGGATTTTCTAAATGTTGAACTGCTCCTTTAACCCTTTAACCTCTCAGGTCTGTCGACTGTTTCAGCATGATTATCTCACACACTCACACACACACACATTAAAATGGTGGACTAACTGTTGTTTCCCTGTCGCAGCTTCACAGTCCAAACATGTCTCGGACGACACGACGCTCAAATGTCCTCCGCTCGTTCTGATCCTCCGAGCAGCTGCAGACGACCGAACAAAGAAAAACCAGAGTGAGGGCTGAGTGTCAGCAAACTTTAAAAACAAACGAACCGAGGAGCCCATGAGCCCGGCGTCCTGAGTGGGCTATGAACAGCCAGACAGGGACAGGAAGTGGAGACTGAGACTAGAAGGCACCTGTGCAGGTACAGCGCTGGAGTCTGAACGGAGTCTGGACAACAACACGACACGGTGCTGAGGTTCACACCTGCACATTATTCAGCCGGGGGGGGGGGGGCACCACAATGAGTTTAAACACGACTCTGGTGAGACAGGTGAGGTCACCTGAGTGAGCGTGGGGGTCGGTCTGAGGATGAGTCTGATCAGAAATCTGGATACATCATCAGTCCAACAGTGACAACCTGCTCTCACCTGGCTTTAATCAGTTTACCTGCTGTGACTTCAGGTCACACCTGAGTCACCACGTCCTCAAACCTCTGAACTGAACACCTGGCAGAGACACGGAGCTGAGAATGTGCAGGTGAAATCCAGACACCTGGACGAGCTTAGACACATGAGGAGGATGGAGAACAGACTGAGAGGAGCTACAGGGACTGAGGAGGAGGAGGTGGAGGAGGTGAGGTGTAATCCAGTCTGTGACCTGCAGGGGGCCCTCTCCTTATTTCAGCAGAGCCTTGTAGAGCATCAGAGAGCGAGCTGTGCTGCGGTCCTGCTCCAGACAGAAGATGAAGTCCCTGAGGTTAACTCGTGTGATCCGCTGACGGAGCTGCTGACGGGAGGAGGAGGAAGAGGAGGAGCCTGCACCTGAACCCGATGCCACCTGAGGGGGAGACAGAGGAGAGTTAGAGCAGGTCTGAGCAGGACTGTGTCACCTCAGCCGGCCTCAGACAGACTCTGTGAACCTGGTGACAGATGAAGGTGTAAACATGAAACCAGTGTGGACTGTGAATCTGCTGAATCATCAGTCACAGCTTGAACTCATCTCCCACACTGCTTTAATCACTCACTGAGTCCAGACCTGCAGGAGGATCACCACACCTTCACGTCTCAGGTGTGTCTGCAGCCTGAGGACAGGTAACGCCCCGCGCCTGCAGCTACCACTCACCCTCAGCTCCTCTGCTCCAACAAGTCTGTCAAACACCTCCTCACACAAACACCTCAGTTCCCAGGCTGCTGAAACGTCCTGAGGCCAGCTGAGGGCCGAGGCCTCTGACAGGAGCCCCAATTAAAACCAGGACAGGTACGGGGTGGGGTGGGGTGGGGTGGTTTGGGGACTGAACCAACTTGGAGTGGGGTCCAGAAACCAGATCTGGTTAAATATGATGAAACACCTGTCACCTGTCTGCAGACTCTGAATCTGTGACTGGAAACCACTGACTGTTCGAGCTCAACCTGACCAGTCAAGGCTGATGCTGCCACTCTACCTGATCCCAGTTCTGTTCCAGGTCCCCCCCCCGAATAATGGGGCTGGTGAAGGATTTCTGTTCTGTGTTGTTGGTTTTATTGTTCAGCTTCAGTGGCTCAGTTAAAGGTGAAGGTTTTCAAACAGACGATCTCAGTGTGACTGAACATTAAACTGACCTGGTTCCTGAGGCCTGAGATTTAGCTGCTGTGTTGTATCAGAGCCTGACTCCACCCTCCACTCGTACTGTACAGCTGACTGCAGCTCGGAGCCTGGAGGCAGAGCTGACAGCACAGGATAGGAATGAAGCTCCAGGTCCATACAGGAACACAATCACAGCATTATGAAGCCACACAGCCTGCAGCCATGTTAACCTCCACACACACCCACAGGCGTGGCCTCTGCGCTGACACACACCGTGTACACACACACACCTTAAACATCATACTGAGAATATATAGAAAACTGCTGCAGTTAAACCACCACAGAAGAAGAAGAGGCCTCTGATCTGTTCCTCTCTTCAGTTTCACCTCCTCTGGTTAAACATGGCCGCCTGAGTCTGATCCAGGTCTCTGCTGCTGCCTACAGAGACTTCAGGGTCTGAACTCAGTCCTTCAGGTTTCTGCTGCTTCTTAGACTCTGTGTTCCATCCCTGACCACGAGCTGTCCTCAGTCCAGACTGTTCTGGTCTGTGGTTCAGTCATGAATTATCAGGAGTGATGATCATGTGCAGCAGTGAAGAGCTGAAACATGATGAATGATGTGAGACAGGAGAACCCGTCTCCTCTGACCTCAGGAGCTCAAAACAGTGAAGCAGGTTATTTGTTGTTTTTCAGTGAGAACAAAAAGCTGCTGCCTCCACAGCCTGTATTCATAACAGGCTGAGGCCTCGGGGCGTCAGGGTGGGGGCGGATGGGACTATCTGAAGCCTGATCGGGCCTGCAGTCGGGAGCTAAAGGGCGTACTGCGACAGCTCCGGGGCAGATTAGATAGACAAAGCAGCCAGGGAGGCTCAGAGAACAGAGAATCATTTGTGCTGGAAGTTTCCAGAGAAACCTCCTCATCAGGAGAGGATCTCTGTGGAGTCTGTGCGTCAGCTCAGAGGTCAGAGGTCAGGGAATGTAAAACACTTTAAAACCAGATGAATGTTTAATAACCAGAGAAAAGCTTTCACATTTCAGTGACTGAGGTTTTTTAAATAAAGTTGATTCCGATGGTTTTTTCCACAGCTGCTCCTCTGATCTCAGGCCAGCACATAGTCCACATTTCCCAGAGTTCATTGCCCCTCAAATGTTGGATTTCTCCGCAGGGTTTCTCCCCCTCCCTCCCCCTTCTCCCTCCCCTCCCCCCTCATCACTCTGCTGTCATTGTCTGGGACTGCTGGGGGTTGAGCCTCAGGCGGGATGTGTGTGTGTGTGTGTGGGGGGGGGGGGGCACGAGGCAGGGGGGCTGTCATGGCACCCCCCAGGCCATGACAGCCCCCCACCCCCACCCCAGTCCAACACTCAGCCCCAAGCTCATTTCTGCAGAGCTGAAATCTATGGCTGCCCTGGAGGGAGAGGGGGAGGGGAGGGGAGGGGAGGGGGGCGTCACACCCATAACAAACCTCCAGGCAGACTCTGACCCCCTTCACTCAGCTTTGGTCACATTCACTGCCTGTGTGTGTGTGTTAAAGGTCAGGAGTGTGTGTTTCTGTGCCGTCATCGTTACTGAGGTCGTCTCTGAGCTGACGTCAGACACACACACATACACACACACACAGAGCTGCCTCTCAATGGTGGCGCCCCCTGCTGCAGGGAGGAGCTTTGACAGGATGAGGCATTAACATCTGTTTTAAAGCAAAGCATTTTGGGACATCAGCTGTTTCCTGTTCCTGCCTGTTAAACACAGAGTCCTGCAGCACTGATCCTAAAACCAGGAAGTCAGTTAGCATGTTAGCATGTTAGCTCTTCCTGTTGTCAGTGTGTTTCTGGTTAAATGTCTGAAATAAGGTCTGTGGTTTTAACACAAGCTCAAGACATTTTCAGGTTTTATTCTCCGACATAAAATGGGTCAGTAAATCCCCCACTCCTGATGTTTGAAGCTTTTACGTGTCTTAAAAAAGGCGGTTGCTAACGAGTGTCTAAATGAGACTACAGAGGTTGTCGGGGACGTTAACATGAAAACCATCTACTCACCAGTCCACCTTTACAGCCTCGTTGTGTTTCTACTCACGCTCTTTCAAACTCTCACGTAACTTTCTAAGAAGAAAGGCTTTTGTAGAAGAGCTCAGAGCTAAATGAAATGACCAGTTGGAAGCTTAGTGGTGGAGACGTTGACGTCATGTGACCGTGGTGTAGTTGGTTTATAGACTAACATTAGCTTTTCAAACATGAAATTGTGCAATGTTGAACATCTTCAGTCTTTAAGCCTCTGGACTCTGACGTCTCACCTCTGTCGCCGCCGCTCCTCCCGGTGAGTCCAGCTTGCGTTTCTTGCGCGGTCCGATGGCGGCGAGCGCCGTGAGGTTGGCGTCTCGTTGTCGCATCTGAGCCAGTTCCTGCTGCTGCATCTGAGGAGGGAAACACAGCACAGCGTCACACAGAGGGAGGCGGTCCACGTTTGATCTGGACAAACTAAACACCAGGCAGAGTCCAGAATCTGGAGGGTCCAGACGCTGACTATGACTCTTTGATCCCTGACCTCTTCAGACCACCCAGACATGCCCTCACCTGGCTGCCCCCCTCCCCACCCTCAGGCCTCAGCAGAGAGACTTATGGGTAATGACCCCTGACCTCTGCAGGCCTGGGACTCTGTCTGAGGTCTCTGCAGAGACTGGACTGTGTGGCTGTCGCCTCAGGATGATACAGCAGGACAAAGGCCCACATGGGGGGCAGTCTGCTGGATGATAAATACAGAGGGTGTGTGTGTGTGTGTGTTTATGTGTGTGTGTGACAGAAACCTGAACGTACCTCCTTAGCCTTCTGCTTCAGACGAGCCTGTTCAGGATCCTCTTGTCGGGCTCGACTCTGGAACACAAACAGATTCCTGTTTTTATCTGATGACCTCTGAACAGCTAAGGCTGCTGACCTTTGACCTCAAGGAGGAGGGTTCTCTCTGAACTCCAGGTTCTCAGATTTATATGTTCTTTATCATTAATGTTCTATTTGAATTACAAATGTTAACTCATTATTTCTTGGCCTTTCAGAATAAAAGTTTCAGAGCAAAGTGAACAGTGATAAAGTTGTTATTAATCATCAGCTGCTTCAACTCCAGGGTCATTAGCCCAGAGTGTGTGTTTAGAAGGTCATTTCACTCACTCACTCTCACACACACAACACAACACACACACCACACACACACACCACAGTCATTACACTGGATAAAAACTGTGTTTAATATTTTAATATTTTCTTAGATGGATTTGTTTGAACTGGAATCACCTCCTCGTCGTCGCCTGTCTCCTAACAGTTACAGTTAGTTAGTGTTTTGTGAGGTCACAGTGACCTTTGACCTCTGACCTCCAAACTCTGATCAGAGAACATGACGCCTGCGACCACGGAGGAAAAACATCTGTTTGTTTCACCAGTTTAGACAGTTATTTTACCTGTCGTCACTTTTAGGAGAAGGAGGAAACAGAAGGAGAGTGTGGAGGTAAAACTGAAGTTAAAAAGAACCTGTATAAACTGATGTTTAATAAAATGGTGACTGATTGTGTTTGTGCCCATGATTAATTAACGACTTCCTGTTTATATGACACACCTATGCACTGTGTGAAATCACCTGTATCTGTGTGTGTGTGTGTGTGTGTGTGTGTTACCTTGGCGGCCTTCAGCAGAATCTCTCTCTCCTGTTCATCTTTCCTCTGTTTCTCCATCCGCTCCAGCTGCTCGAAGAAACGAAGCTGCGAGCGGACGTCTGATGACTGTTCATAATGTTCTTCATCCTGAGGAGGAGGAGGAGGAGGATCAGCTGACAGAGCAGTAAAGTGACTGTAACTGTAACTCCAGTCTGTCTGTGCGTCTGTCCTCACCTTCCCTCCGTCTGTACGATGCTGAGCAACGGCTGAGACCTTCTCCAGCAGCGAGCGCAGTCTGGACTGAGTAGCGTGGGAGATGAAGTTCACCACCTCCAGAGGAACCTCGGTCACACCCAGCTTCTTAGCTGCAGACGACAAACAACCAGAGTCAGAGTGAAGCTCCTCTGATCTGAGAACAGCTGCTCTCTCAGAGCAGATGTTTTCTTTGTTTTTAATCTGCAGCAGTGACTGAACCTCTGCTGCTGAGAGACTGGAAGAAACTAATTCACCTGAATATTCTTCTCTTTATCTGATGATTAAATCAGATTTGAATCTAATGAAACATTTCGACTGGAGAAATAATCAGCCCTCGGTCTTTTCTGCTTGGAGGTTTCCTATCTCAGCTCCTCTGGGCTCTTCTTTTGTCCTTGGACTCATTTCAGACTAAAACCAAAACTCTGTGTCCTTTTCCTAAAAATGGACACAGACACTTCAGAGGATCAGGTGTGCTCCTGGTCAGGTGATGAGCTGACATTTACGAGAGGAAACAGAACAAACCTAAACACAGAAACATGGACCAGAGAGAATGTGACCACAGCTCGACCACCGGAGACAAAGATCCCAACAACCAGGAGACCTGAGTTAAACTGGGACAGCTCAGACCTGAACCCTCGTCCAGGTGACAGTACCTGAGTCCAGGATGCGGCGGTGCAGCAGACCGGTGGGCAGGAAGGATTCGTCTTTACAGGAACGGATCTTTGTGCCGACCAGCTCCGAGCTTGTTGCTAGGATACGGGCGTTTTCCTCGTTAAGGTTGACGCCGGCCATAGACGCCACGTCGTTAATGTCGTCATCATCTCTGAGGATGAGAGAGAGAGAGAGAGGTTAGGACACAGGTGAGGTCACCTGAAGAAGGGTCAGGGTTCTTCTCTCTGACAGACCAGAGATGTTTGTCTCTCTTCAGACAGAGCTGAGATCCACGTGTGATATTAATGTTAGTGTCGGACACAGTGAAGAGACGCTCTGACAGCTGTGAGCAGGTGCTGCCCCCTGTGGCTGATGTATGAACTACAGGTCCAACACTGATGGGTCAGTAAAGAGAGAAACACAGCAGACCTGATCATAACACGCGCTTCATACTTCACCTGAACGTCCCGCCCCCCGGGTCACTCAGCTTCTTCTGATTGGCCTGAGCAGTCAGGTTAACAACACTTTTGCCGATGATGGTTGTGGGTCCTCTGATGAGAGTACCTGAGGAAACAACGCATCAGCTGACATGTTTTCATCCAGATTTCCACAGTAACCAGAGTCAGAGTCTCTGTGATCAGCTGATTCATTGAAGGTGCTGCCATCTGGTGGTGCAGCTGCAGCCGGACTCACCTTGAGGTCTGAGAGTCTGACCAATGACGATAGGTGTTCGTGTCTGCACAGTCTGGACTCCTGGTCTGCCCACGGCCTGGAGGAGACAGGGACTGAGTTAGTTCTGGTTCTGGATCAGCTGCATGTTCCAGTCCAGGGTTTAAAGCAGAAAATGAGAGACATCATCTTCTGAAATAAAAACCTGTCTCTCTTTGTGTTTACAGAGGAAGTCACAGTCACCTGCAGCAGTCACCTGCTGCAGTGATGTACAGTGTACTCAGTACCTGTACATCACTGCGTGATAGACATTTCATATTCTACTTCTTTGTGATCACTAACTTTCTATCTAATCTGATGAATTTCATTTATTACCTGAATTACTTTCTTCCTTCTCAGATATTAAGCTGTTCTTTTTCTTTTTGCTTCACTGTTAAAATCATGTCTGAGAGCTGCATGTCTTCTCTGTCTGTTTCCTAACATCATGCAGCTGCAGAAATCTTCTCTTCTGACTGTAGATGTCAGACAGATGCTCTGATGCTCTGTCACACTCAGACCCTCTGACGGAGGATTTTCAACCAGATATTTTTACACTGTAAACTCAGCAGGTGGCCGGTCTGACCTCTCTTCTCTGTAGCTTTGTGAAAAGACAGAGCAACAACTTATAATCTACAAAGAAAACCAGAGAGAACCAGCAGCAGAGACGTGTTAAGGAGCTCACACGCCTGAGTCAGATCATCTGTGTTTAGATATTTCACATGAACCTGAATGCCTCATCGTACCAGAGCTGTTGTGTTTGTGAGCGGTGCGTTCAATCTGACGGTGCTGCTGGCCGGACTGATGGGCAGCCGCGGTCTGATGGCGGCGGTGGTGACGGAGCCAGGGGCGGCCGGAGGGGGTGCAGAGGTGCTGGGGGTGGCGGTCATCAGGGACTGCTGGCTGCTGAGCAGAGACTGACGCAGGGCAGGGAGGCTTTTCTGTGGAGGGTCAGACAGATCAGTGGTCAGATCAGTTCCATATAAACAGAGTTATTCCTGCACTGGTGGAAATGTAGAAAGGTGTTTGTATGAACTGTCCATCAGTCCTGGACAAAGATTCAGTGTTTTGTTGTTAAAGTCACAGGTGTTTGGACTCAGACAGAAAATGATTCTGAGGAGCTGGAGTCACCTGGAGAGGCTGCTGTTAGAGACGAGGATGTGGAAGAGGAGAAATCTTCCTTCAGGTGGGACAGGTGTTTATTTCTTGTATAAATGAAACATGTGTGTGAGCTCTTGGTTTATCTCTCAGCAGGTCAGTTAGTTTCTCAGCTGACTCCTGTTGTTTCTGTGTTTTCTCTGATTTACAGCAGAGGTTTGATTTTAAAATGACAAAATGAAAAAAGTCCTAGAAAAACACAGCTGTGCAGCTGTAACAGTAACAATGGTATGACCTGTAGTCCTGTCAGTAACAGCAGCAGCTCTCCGTCATACTTCCTCAGTATTAGTTAGTAGTACACTAACAGTAGTAGTATGGGTGATACTAGCAGGTGTAACAGCACAGTCACTAATACCAGTACAAGCAGTGTAACATCAGTAGTAGCTGTAATAGCAGAAGTAATATTAAAAGCAGTAATAGTACTCCTTGGATGTGTAATAACAGCAGGAGCAGTGGAATCAACAATACTTCTCCTACAGATATAAATACTGTAACAGACAGCAGAGTATTTATAACAGTTGTACAAGCAGTAACAGTAGCAGTAGTAGTGATAGTAGTACTGTAGTAGTAGAGATGAGTGTGGCGTTACCTTGAGGAAGGGGATGAGGTAGGGCTGTGGGGAGGACTTCAGCTCAGCCTGCAGCCGAGTGGTGAACTCCTCAGGCTCAATCTTAGCATCCTGATGGAACACAGAGCTGCAGTTAGACTCAGGTGAATACAGGTAAATACAGTTAAATCCCTGACTGTGTCCTGGTGAGGTAAAACATCTTACGAGTAGGTCCTGCACCAGGGCCTTCACATTCTTGGAGGTATCTGGGGAGGGGGAGTTGTGTGACGCCAGCTTGATGAGCGTGGCGAGGAAGTTCTTGCATTTCTTCACGTTTTCTTGCATCTCCTGTCGAAAACAAACCAGTTAAAACCGACGCGTGGACGTTTCTGAACATTAGACGGTCTGTGAATGTGACTGCAGCTGACCTGGGACACCACAGTGACTCTGGCCGGGGCCGTGGCGGTGGGGGAGGGGGTCGTGCTGGTCAGGGGGGCGGACGGGATGCCGGCAGGTTTGGCCGCAGGCACCCCCCCCGCTGTGATCACCGTCGGGGCCTTCTGAGGGGTCGTCATCTTCACCGACACGGCTGTGCCGCCGGGGGCCACGGTGATGGCCTTCTGGGAAACGACAGACAGATGAGATCAGACACTTACTGACATCATCAGGTCTGATTCTGGACTCGGCCTTCATTTGGGTTGACTTTACTGTAACTGAGGAGGATTTGTTCTAAATGTTAACGAACGTCACTGAGAACATTCTGGGTCACAGTGAGAAACTCCTGGTTTCTGGTCCAGTTCTTTAATCTCTTCCACTCCTCAGAGTGGAGTCACACACCTGTACAGTGCTGGAGGGAGACTGAACCATCCTGGTTGGAGCGGGGGAGGCCAGGCGGACGGTCTGAGGTGTTCCAGGAACCTGCAGACAACACCGAGGGCAAACAGAAACACCCGCGCATCATCACAATGAGTCAGATTAAAGTCCACTGTGAGGACCCAAAGGATAATAATCAGCCATGCTGTTGGTACCAGACCTACCGTGGTGGCGGTGCTGACCCGGATGGTGGCCCCGGCCGTCGGGGTCGCCGGTCTCTGGGCGATGTTGGTTACTGTTTGGGCCTGCTGTGTCTTGGCCTGAGCCTGGGCCAGGACCTGCTGGGGGACCATCACCAGCTGACCAGTCTCTGTCCGGACCAGAACCATACCTGAGGGAGGAGGAGGAGACACGAGTCAGAACCTTCACCTGATGCCCGACGCTCTGCATCTGTTTTACTGGAGCTGAGCTGAACTATTCTGTGTCCTGCCCTGACGAGGTCTCATTAACTCACCTGCACTTCAACCTGTTTATTAAGCTTAAGAAATGTCACACTGGTCCAGTAAAGTCTCAGACTGTAGAGACAAACAGAAAGTGTCTGATTGGCTGGTTTGTGGCTGATTATTTGAATTTAAAACACTGAGGGGCCTTCACTGCCTCTCAGCTCCTCTCGTTAAGTCACAGAGCAGATCATTCGTTTTACTAAAAAAACTAATTCTCTGCCACGTGTTCAAAAAGCCAGTCGGAGGTTTAACTTCACCTCCTGCTGTTCTCAGGGTTTTTCCAGAATCCTCAGACTCTTCAAACATCTGAAGGAAAAATATTCTGTCTGTTTCAACGTGACTCTAAAGTGTTCTTATCAGTTATTACTGATGTTAGATCAGTTTCATTCAAACCCGTCATCTTGCTCTGTTTGACCCTGAACATTTAGTTTATATATGAAACAGAGAATCCTCATCATCACAGAAGATCTGACTCTGTTTGTCTGAAACCAATTCATCACAACATCAAGACTGTGGCAGGTTCTAACCCTGACCCTTGTTTCTGAGGGTTAGGGTTAGGTGCCAAGTCACCCCAGGATTAACTGATCATCCAGATATTTTTCTCCCAATCGATCAGTCGACTGATTGTGTCAGCTCAGGTGTTTCTGTTGCAGCTGGCTCAAGGTTTTCCTCCAGATGTTCTGAGAGTCTGAGGTTCTGTAAAAACCTTCAGAGCTGAAGATAAACATCAGCTGCTTTGTATCTCTCTGAATCAGGAGGACGAGAGGAAGACGCTGACCTACAGAGACCTAAACCTGCTGAGTCATCAGAGGTGACATCACCCACCAACAGGTGACCCGTCAGGTGAGGTGGAGGTGCATCACCCGTGTGTTTGCTCACCAGGAGGCATGGTGAACCCGGGGGGCAGCTGGATGGTGGTCTGCTGCTGGGGCCGGACGGCCAGAGGAAGCTGAGGGGCGGCTGCCCGGGTCGGGCTCGCCACCAGCCCCGGTCTCTGCTGCTGGATGGAGGTGGCCACCACCGGAGCGCCCGGCGGCCTCACCACGGCCACGGCGGGCTGACCCACGCCGTTCATCGCAGGCTTCACCCCCGCAGGGGCCAGGGTGACGGTGGCGGTGCTGGTCCCGGTCTGGGTCTGGCTGATGGGGGACTGGACTGCAGTGGGAGGGGGGGTACTCGCCAGGATGACTGATGAGTTTCCAGAGACGGGCTGGCTGGGCACCAGCATCTTGGTGTGCATCAGAGGGTTGCTGTGGTTCATGACCTGAGAGGTGGAGGCTGATGGGGAGGGGGCACCCTGGGTCACCAGCTGGCCACCCTTAGGGTCTACCCCGTTCTGGGCGACGCTGGCCACCGGGCTCGGGTGCCTCTGCAGAGCCACGGTGGGAGACGCCACGGAGGACTGAGGTACCGGGAAGTTCGGCTGTGAAGCCATGGAGGCGATGATAGCGGACCCCCCGGCACTGACAGTACTTATAACAGTGCTGGCCCCGGCTGGTGGAGGGACCGCGGGCGAGTTCACCAACTTTACAGCTCCGCCGTTTCCGTTTAAACTTTGCAGTCCGGGAGACCCGGTCCCGATCGGCTCCGCCGCGGGGGCGATGGAGGAGCTGGGAGCCGCGCTCGGACCCAGGACAGCCGCCCGGTGGAAGCTAGCAGCGGCGGGCTGAGTGGGCAAAGTTACGGGTCCCGGTCCGGGGGAAGCAGTCGGGGGAGCTGCTCCAACTGCTTGCAGCCCGGCTCCGGTGGTGATTACGGCCCCGGCGGCGACGGAGGAGGTAGAGGAGGAGAGGGTTTGACCGGAGAGTGGCTCATTAGCGCCGGGTTCCTGGGTTAACCCCGCTTTCGGATGCCCTTGTTGCGGCTCCACAGACCCCACTTGATCGCGCACTTTCCCTGAGAACTGCCCCGCGGCGGCCGGAGCTGCCTCCCGTTTCCCGTCGGAATACGAAGCGGCGGGAGTCTTTCTGTCGCCCAGTTGAGATTCCAGAGAGCCCACCAAGTCGCTAACGGCTTTCTCATCCACCTCAGTGAAGAGCATGTCCTCCAGTGGGTCGGAGGCTCCCGCCATCTTTGATGTCGGACCGTTGTGCAAATCGTATTTTAGAATGTACGCATGCGCCGAGGATCCGGCTGGTTTTCGAGCATAGAAACAGAACAGATAGATTTTCTGTGGCGGAGCTCAGGTGTGTGCTGCAGGTACAGCGCTACAGAAACCGCCTTTACACACAGCTACAGGTTACAGGTGCAATTAATAACTAATAAACTAAATTCTTTTATTCACACACACACACACACACACACACACACACACACACACACACACACACACACACATATATTCTCTTAAATTATATTTATTGTATATTATTTATATATATTATATATTGTTCAATGAGGGGAGGACACATGGGGGACAAGAATAATTAGAATAATTAATAAGAATAATTCTGAGTCTTATATTTTGTTAAATTCAGTCACCACTGAGCCCACCTTCCTGTAACATCCTCAGTAACACGAGAAGAACTCAGATTCTTCACTTAAGTAAAACTACCAATATGAAAATTTACTAACAGTATTAACACTGGTAATAATCCATTACAAGTAAAAGTCCTGCTTTTAAAATCCTCCTTAAGCAAAATCACTGGAGTATTATGAGCTAAATTTATTTAAAGTATCAAAAATTAAAGTACTTGTTTTGTCCCAGTGACTGAATAACTTTTATATGAATGTGCAGGTGGAGCTGTTTTTAACTCTGTCAGATACAGTCAGACTGTTTAGTCCACTGGTTCCCAGCCTGTGGGTCGAGCCCCTCCAAAGGGCCACCAGATAAATCTGAGGAGTCGTCACATGATTCATGGGAAAGAAGGACAAACACAGACTCACTGATCTGGGCTCTGTTTTCAGACTTCACTCTGATTGTTGATTTTTAGTGAATTAAAGGATCATTCGGTCTCTTCGGACTAAGTTATTCAAATGAAACCACGAGAGAAGTTTAGAGCTGATAAACACGTAAAACATGACAAAGAGACACAACCAGAGTCATGAAGGCAGCAGTACTGGTGATCTGTACAGGGTGTACCTCTCACCCAGTGTCAGCTGGGACAGGTTCCAGCCCCCCGCGACCCTTAACAGAGAGGCGGTGTAGACAATGGACGGATGGATAAAGGCCGTGGACAGTGAGAGTCTGTGTGGGACACTGTGATGTTATGAAGTGATGTTTCCTCAGTCAACACGGGGCCTGTGTTTTCTCTTCTAACCTGCACAGATCTAGACTTCTCGGCGCGTCGTAAACCCGCGAGATTATAAGTTCCCGTTAGCCCCCGCGCTCAGAGCCATCCGATGGAGGAGGAGGTGGCCATGTTGTAGCGGGGAACACAGCCTCAGGACGAACGCTATCTGAGACATTTGGCGTTTAATCAGTACTGCTGACCACACGGTTCAGAGGAACCGACCGTTCTGTTCCCCGTGAGGACTGTCCAGCTGTAGAAGACACCATGAGCGGCGGGACGCCCTACCTCGGCAGCAAAATCAGCCTCGTTTCGAAGGCCGCGATCCGCTATGAGGGGATCCTGTACACCATCGACACGGAGAACTCCACCGTCGCACTGGCTAAAGGTGACGCTGCTCCCGGCTGCTGCTGCGGCACCGGCCTGCTCCGGTTACTGTGGGGGTGGAGAGCCTGTGCTCACTGTTCATACTAAAGGGTTAAACGTGACTCAGCTTTAGGCGGATGATGTTAATCAGCCCGCAGGTTTCAACCAAAACAGATTAATAATGTTAGCTAGGAGGCTAACATTAGCCTGCTAACGTAAGCTAACATGATAACAGCCGAAGCGGCACAGTGAGATGCGTCAGTCCGGCTAACAGCATCTGTACCTCGGTCAGACGGAGAGTCTGCAGAGGCGAAACATTACAGAGTGGAAACAGTCTCTTAAAGACTTAATTCGGCTCAGTTTAAATCACATATAAATGTATGTGGGCAGAAAAATATTAATCTGTGTGTGTAACGTGAGTCAGCTGACGTTAGCATGGCGGTCAGCTGCGGTTAAATGTCACTAACTTCAAACTGAGAATAAAAATGTTTATGTAATGTTTACGGACAGGTTTCAGTCGGGTTTCACCTGCCGCCTGGCATCCTGAACGTGTGACGTCTCTTAGTGCGCAGTCACCTCACCTGTTCACCAACAACAGATTATGACGCCGAACTATTAATGAAACCTCAGCAGGAGTTCATCTGGCGCAGCAGCCAGGTGTGACCGTCAAGTACTCACCTGTGTGCACACCACCTGCTCCGGTTCTCATTATTGATTAAATTACTGGTATTAATAGAACATTGTTATAAACAACTGTGACATACTTTAACATAATTACATTTATTACTGTGAGAGCCAGGTATTACAGTATGTGTATTAAACATATCTGGCGAACCTTCAGAGAGCCTGAAATAAAATTAAAAAATCCTTATTTCTCCAGAGTTGAAGGTGAAACATTTGAAACGTCTGTTTGTCCAACAGCACAAAACAAAAAATATTCAACTGGATGATATAAAATCTAACAAAGAAAAGCAAACTAATTTCTAATTTAAGAAGCGTTAGCAGCTAATGTTTGAGTCTATCAGTTTATTCACTGACTAAACATATTCAGCTGTAAAGATGAGTATGTATCTCAGACAATTCACTGTGACTGGCTTTAACTTTGGTCCTAAAAAGACTAAATCACAACAAAGTGACGCGTCTCCTGTAACAGCATGAAACGACACCGGTCAGTGTCCACAGATACGAACCAATGACACCATGTTACTGAGAGTTTAAACCTGCTGCAGGTGTTTGTAGTGATCTGCCTCAGTGCTGCGACCTTGTTTCATGAGCTGAACTCTTCATTTATATTTATTCTGCCTCTTAGTTAATGTAAAAAATTAAATATAATCCAGGGACAGACTAATATTTGAAAGAAATCACACTAAAGGAGTGTGAAACAAAAGATTTACTGAGGATATAACAAACGACAGAGATACGATGTGCTTCATTAATTCATCCTTTTAAAAACTGCATACAGCCTCAGTTTGGTGAAAATTAATCACAATTAAATTAGAAATGTTTGTTTTTTGTTCCTGTGTTGGTGGAAATTATAACAGTTTCACTATTCATTGAAAAATGTTTGGGTTAAAGTCAGACTGTGAGGTTTAATATTCTGCTTGGTGATGAGTCAGTCAACCTTTGACCTGTGATCCTGACCGGAAGCTGTTTCTTCCTCCACAGTTCGGTCCTTCGGCACAGAGGACCGTCCCACCGACAGACCCATCCCTCCTCGAGACGACACCTTCGAGTACATCATCTTCAGAGGCAGCGACATTAAGGACCTGACCGTCTGTGAGCCGCCCAAACCACCATGCTCTCTTCCTCAGGACCCTGCCATCGTCCAGGTAGGAGACCACGCTGTGGTGTTTGACTCTTCTGTGGTTCTCTGTGTGACATTGACCACCTGTCCTCCTCTTCCTCCTCAGTCGTCCATGTGCTCCAGCTCCTCGTCCTCTGCTGCCGCCGCCCCGACCCCATTCCAGTCTGCTGGTTCCTACGGACTCTTCAACCGGGCCCCGGTTCCCCCCTACAACCAGTTCAGCACCAGCCCCCTGGTTTCCCCTCAGTTTGGACCCGTCGGTGTCGGTAGGCTCACGAGCTTTGGCTTTAAGAGACAGTGGGAGCAGGGACTGAGGTGGGCATGACATCCAAGGGTTCAGGGTCTGACCATGGCTCCTGGACTACAGAAATCATGCCACAGAAACTGAGGAGAGGCTGATTTATGGCTTCAGTGGAGGCCTTCACCCTCCTCCTCGACAGGTGCACACACAGGTGTGACCAGGGCTGTGCTGATCACAGAAGACTGATGTAAAGTTTAAATAAAACAGTTTGACTGAAGCTTCACTGAGGGTCAGAGCAGCTGTTAAAGCTCAAACAATCAGTTAGTCAATCAGTAGAAATCAGCAGCTGTTTTAATTAGGGATCTTTTCTTTCTCGTCTGTGAGAGTGAAATAATTATCTTCATATCTGAAGACACTCTGGGCTTTATGACACATTCACATGTTATTTTATAGACCAAACAGTTTCCTATTTCTGTCTCAGCCACATCATTAAAACTCCGTTCACTTTATGTCCTGATTGTGTGTAAAGTGTTTATTGAATCATCATCACAGCCTCAGGTTCAGGGTGCAGGGTGGTGGTGTCAGGTGATCGGCTCGGCCCTGGACGTGTCTCTGACTCCACCTCTCAGACAGTCACTGCACATCAACACACTGAGTGTTGTTGGCCTCAATACTCTGTTCCTGCTGTTCCTCCCCATACAGGACGATCAGTGCCCTCCTTTGTGAGCGACACGAGCACAGCCTCCACCCAGTCTCAGAGCAGTGCTATTGGCTCTGCTCTCCCCCCTGACTCGCGGTCTCTGGGTACCCTTGTAACAGAAGGTAAAAACCTGCAGGAAGCCGCTGGAAGAGGAAATGACAGATGTGTGTGTTGACTCAGAGGTGGAACTAAATGACCTCAGTTAGACCAGGGTCTGTTAGAGTCCAGAGATTCTCTGGGTTCTTTCCTCATGTTTAAACGATCAGACACTTTCGGTTCAGTAATGAGAGAGTAGACATGACATCCATCTTTAGAAACAGCTCCAGTAGCAGAAGCTGCATGGCAGTGAGTTTCATCCTCTGAGTTTCCTCATGCTGAATGCTCCTCTCTAACCTGCATGTCCTGTTCAGGCAGTTTCCTGCTCAGGCCTCACACTCTGAGCTGAGTCTGTTGAGTCTGACTGAGGCTGCTTTCACACCTGTAGTCCTGCAGTTCACTTCTTTTAGTCCAGACCAAAGAAAAGAAAGATCTGCTGTGGTTATCCAGACAGGGGACTCTCTGATTGGACGATTCAGTCTCAGTTTCAGCAGCTGCATGGACCCACACAGGAAATGAACCTGGTGTGTTGGTTTATGTTTTTCTCCTCAGGATGAAATGATTGAGTTTTGGCTGTGTGAGCTAATCTCATATTAAAAACAGATGTTAAGAATTGTCTTCACATGTTGATGCTCTGTAACTTTAAAAAATCAAACAGTAATCAAGAGTTTGGACCAGGTTTAAACTCCTCTTCATGTTACCATGGTTACAGAGTCATCTCACACACAGCTGATGATCAGATGGATGGGGCAGATGTTGATCTTGTTGAGATACAGCAGTTATAATAATAATAATAATAATAAACTTTATTTCTATAGTGCTCTACAAGACACAAACAAAACAGTTAAAAATGATCCAGCAGTTTTGGAGGTACAGAGGAGGTACAAATCAGAATAAGATCTGATAAACAGAACTTTCTAAAATGACTACAAATAATCAATAAAGAGAAAAATAAAAAAGAACCAAGAGAGTGAGTGTGTAAATTTAGTCAAATGATTATTTAGTTACAATTAATGTTTGTCTTTTTAATAAACAGGTGAACATCTGTTAGCCGCCGTCACCGCCTCTGAGGACTCATCAGTAACATCTTCTCTCTGTTGTCTTACATTTGATTGATTAAATAATCAATCGATTGATTAAGACAGTAACAGTGTGTTACAGTGTGTGTTCCACCTGTTGTGATGTTTTCAATATAAAACACCACAAACAAAAATCAGAGTAAATAAAAATGTAGTTTGACCTCTGTCTGTGAACTGCATTAAAACGTGCAGTAAATATTTCTGGACCTTGAACTGGAGACGTCCTTTAGTTTGATTGGTTGGATCTTTGTTCCAGCTCAGACAAACTGAACGTTCAGACGTGTCAGGTGTGAACGCTCCTCAGGTTCAGCTCCTGCTTTAAACAGCCTGTCTGTCTCTGGGTGCTGTTGGTGTCTGGGTTCATGTGGTCTGAGCATTTGGAGCCAGTGTGATCCGCTAACCCTGACCTCTGTCCTGGTGTCCCTTCAGGCCGCAGCAGCCCCAGCCTGGACCCTCTGAGGAAGAGCCCCACCCTGGAGCAGGTGATCCAGGCCGCGCCGTCAGCCCCGACCGCCGCCGCCGTCACGGCCCCGGCCCCTGGCCTCGGACGCAGGAGCCCCACCCATGGGCGCGCGGCCCCTCCTGCCGCCGGGCAAAGCGGCCAGAAGGTCCAGCACCAGGATGGCGGGGACGCGCGGAGGGGTGAGACTGTCAGGGGAGGCCGCAGCAGCCAGGGCTGGTCTGCACCCCGAACCATCTCTGCCTCTCACATCACTGCTGTAGATAGGGCTCCCACTGCAGGGCTTACCCACTCTATCTTTAGCCACTCAGGTGAGACCTCAGGCCACAGAGCAGCACTCTGATCTGATCTGTGCTGCGGGTTCATCTGAGCCTCAGTCCTCAGCACCGTGTCACTGAGCACAGACACAGACGCCCCACAGCACAGTAACACTCTGTGGGAACACTGGTCAGACTCATTTCAACAGTGTAACAGTGGTCTCCTCAGTAACCTGTAAACGTCATCGGTGAGAATGTAGCAGTGATACAGTAAATAGGCCTGTGCTGAGTCAGGAGCGTTCACTGACTCTACACTTCCACAACACTGACAGACTTTATCTCTGCTCAGCAGATTCAGATGGAGTCACCTTTATTCAGTCTGACTGCTGCTATCAGCTGTCCACACACACACACACACACACCACACACACACACACACACACACACACATCTCTCTCCTCTGTTCTCTCTCACTTCCAACGAGGGAGCGAGCGGAGAGCAAAGGATGATGGTCTCTGTAGTCCTCATTACCCACTGCAGCTAGAACTAAACTAGAGAAATAATTCCTCTGTCCACAGTTTAAAATCTTTCAGCTGATCATGTGACACACTGTTATGTAGAGGAAGGTGAAGTTCCTGCTGTTCCTGCGATCAGTGCTCGTCTCTCTGCCTCTCTGTGCTCAGAGCATCTGTCCTGCTGAAGACTGAGACTCAGTGACTCCACAGTCCTGTAGTAAACATCATTTCCACTCTGTGTCATCTGTTAACGTTTTGTTGCAGAGGTCCCACTTTTGAAAGCGTTGTTGTTGGTGTGTGTGAAGGTAGGAGATCAGAGCCGTCAGGGCCGTTTTCTCTTAACTGTTGATGTTGTGTTAGAAGACTAAAAGACTCTGCTGTTCCAGGCACAGATGTCCACAAAGTCCCCAAACCAGACTCTGAGCAGGCGCGAGGTGAAGGCAGGGATACCAGTAAACGTTCCACAGGTTAACCCCCCCACCCTCCACCCCCCCTCTGCTCTGAAACCATCAACAGCCCATCAGACTCTGCATGCCTGTCAAGCTTTCCTTTTGGACAGTGGAGCCCATGCACTCATCCTCAGAGCCGCTCCATCATCGCCTCTGACCTGTTTTTCTTTGCTGCTGATGGTGTGTGCAGGTTGACATGCTCTTCATGTCAATGGAGTCAGACGGTGACACTCAGACACTGTTGTCATGCTCAGTGAATAGCAGAGAATGCCCCCTGTGTGCTGGTGATTAGCCTCCATGTTTGATGTGACTGTTTGAAGCTAACCTGCAGCCAAGCTGTTTCCTGCACTTGGCTCTTTGCTAACTCATCCTGAAAGACTGAGACCTCCTCCACCATCGTGGATGTTGGCTCATGTGTTGCCATGTGGTTTTTGTTTTGCTCTGCTCCACCTCCTCAGACCTGTTTGTCATGACAGCTAACATGTCGTCGTCTCCTGTGATCCAGCAGCTGCCGGTGCACCGGCTAACCGCCGCGGGCGAGGAGGTGGGCACCGCGGCAGAGGGCGCTTCAACGTTCGCCGAGACGGACCCATGAAGTTCGAGAAGGACTTTGACTTTGAGAGCGCCAACGCCCAGTTCAACAAGGAGGAGATCGACCGGGAGTTTCAGAGCAAGCTGAAGCTGAAAGGTTCTGCTGTTTCCCTGCTCAGTCTCTGAGTCTCAGCTGTGTTTGTCTGTGGAGCCGAACCCTGAGCTGCTGTTTCTCCTCCCTCAGACGACAAGACGGAGAAGTCGGAGAAGACGGTGAACGGAGAGGATAAAGGTGACTCTGGCGTGGAGACTCAGAACAGCGAGGGAAACGCTGACGACGAGTGCGACCCACTGGGCCCCAACTGCTACTACGACAAGTCCAAGTCCTTCTTTGACAACATCTCCTGTGACGACACCAGGTACGAGTCCACCTCCTCCTCCCACCTCCTCCCACTCCTACCTCCACTTCTCCCACTGCCCTGACATGATAAAGATGTTTCAGTCAGTGACTGTTTGTCTTTTCTGTTCTTCAGGAAAGCTAATGACAAGTCTGGAGGCTCAGCTTTCCCACGGTGAGTGTTTGTCTCGTCATGTGACTGACAGTGGACAGGTGTAGACGCCTCAGGTGTGGAGTTAGGACATCGTATCTGAACTCCTGTGTTTCCTCCTGCTGCAGGGAGCGGAGGCAGACCTGGGCCGAGGAGAGGAGGATGAACGCCGAGACGTTCGGTATCCCTCTGCGTCAGAGCCGAGGCCGGGGGGGTTACCGCGGGCGCGCTGGTATGGGCTTCCGCGGAGGTCGGGGGCGTGCAGCCAGCCGAGGGTCGTTTGGGCCGCCACAGGGAGGCGGGGGCTTCAGAGGAGGATACAGAGGAAACCAGGCCGGGCGGGAGTTCGCCGACTTATCAGCATACAGGGTAAAATAATGAGACTGTTTTTATATTTGAGAAGATCAGATGATACTGTTGTTCGTGCACACCTGTGTGAAGATGTCTCAGTCTGTGTGTGGACGTGTGTGTTTAATTGTAAATGTGTGCTTTGTTTTTGCCCTTTGTTCCAGAAGGACAACAAAGTGGCTGCGTAGTCCCAGTGGGAGGAAGATTCTGCACAGAGGTGGAACTTCTTCACACACAAACGGAAACAGATAGTTTGTCGACTAAAATAATGAAGATTGTCTACTAGTTGTATATTTGTCACCAGCACTGGGGTAGACTGCTTGAATGCAACTTAACTTTCCACATGGTTCAACGGTGGAAACAACAACAACATCGCAGTTTATCACAAAACAAATTCCAGATCCGTACAAGTTAATTTCCAGGTGGCTGAAATAATTCTGTGTACATGTTTTTTCTTTGGTTGATGAACTACCTGCCCGGCCCCGGTCCTAAACCTGTATTTGATAATCTTTTGTTAGCTGTCGAGGGTCGTCCACATGAGTTACTGTGATGCTCACTGACATAGCTTTATCTGGGGAGGTGGGTTCATATATCCTGTAACTTCAGCACCAAAACAGGCCACAGGGTCACTCACACCTTTCTAACATGTATTTTTCTACTATGACATAGACTCTGATCCCGTTCTGTCGTCAGCCCGTCACCATCTCTCTCTGTTCACCTTTCACCTGCAGCTTCCTCTTTTTCTCCCCGTCGATCATCAGATGTTTACTCATGTAGCTTTGATATCACACCAGAGCTGAAACGAAATTAATCTGCAGCTATTTTCAGAATAGATTAATCGTTGAATCATTTCTGAAGCAAAAAAAAATCAACACTTGTGTTTTCTTTCTTACAGAATCATTTTCCAGATTTCTGACGTTTTATAAAGCAAACGATTCATCTAGAAAGTAATTGTCAGATTAATTGATGAGAATATTGATCAGTTTCAGCTCTTCTCCTTCAGTCTGTGTCTCATCCTAACAGTAGTGTAAGAGCAGGTCGTAGTCGTCTGCTGGATTCTCTGGTAGTTTTTACTCCCAGTCTCTGAGTGAACTTGGTCTGGGAGGCAGATGGATCATAGGTCAAAGTTCAGTCGTTTTCGTTCTCTCTTTTTATTCCTTTGCTCACAGGCTCCTGCTGCTTGTGTGGTTACAGTTAGTTAGAGACGCAGTTTGATCTCCACAGAAGAGGGCTACACTCTATATTCACTTGGCTTTTAGCTTTTAGCTTTCAGCTTTCAGCAGAGAGGCCAGATTTCAACTGTCTGAACTGAAACTGCTGAAGTCGAATGCAGAGCCTGAACAGGTCGTCAGCTCAGAAATCCTTGGCAACAAACGAGAGGATTTTCTGTTTCTCTAAATAAACTTAATGTTCTTGTTCTGAAGACGTCACACTCTGAGGGAGCTGAGGGACTGTTACTGACGATTCATTGACAAAATGATTAAATAATGAGCACATTCATTCATAATATAATAACAGAATAATGCAGCTGCAGCTCTGTGTTCATGTCTGAATCTAATGAGTCATACATCATGTTAAAGGAGGATGAACACAGAGTGCAGTGGTGTTTGTTGTCCAGCAGGGGGCAGCACTCGCCTCCTGCTGCTCTGACTGCACTTCTCATGAGGAAGAAAGAAGCTGAAGCACTTCATGAGTTATTCAGTAATGTTGAAGTTAATCCAGGTTTATTTCCTGTGGTTTAGTTTGAACTGTGACTCATTAAACTCAGACATGAAATCAAATACATGAGACTTTATTTGTGTTGATAAGTTTTAATTCAGACGATTGAAATCTTCAGCAGCTGAAGGTGATGGCGCTGTTCTTCATCATCATCATTATTATTAATATTATTACTCAGTCTTACAGTCTGTGTGTAGTCGTTAGTCGGGCTGCTTCGTTTAAAAACACACTAATTTCTTCATGAACACAAAGCACAGGCTCACCTGGTCTGTTCCTGTGAAACTCCACAGTCACCTTTAAAACTCAGCCTGAAGCCACTAACGTAGTCCTGCAGCACTGCACAGGACCTGGACCTGGACCAGGACCTGGACTATAAGTAGACAATAAGAGACTAGAGAATTGAGCTATCTGTCTGGGTGTAGCAACATACTTTCTTAGCAATACTCTGACTTCTTTTTGAGGCAACTAAGGAATGAGGTCTGAGAGGACAGGCTAAAATAGAAACTTTATTGATACAGGTGTGTTCCTGTTCGCCCTGACAAGCAAAGCTACCTTTAAAGTACGTAACGGTGCTCAGGAAATGTAGAGGACATTATTTTTCTTGATTAGAGTCGGAGAATAACTGCTAACGTCACAGCGAAGATTAAACACATTAAAAAGGAAACAGGTTTTACTGTGCTGATGTTAAAGACGAGAGATCTGAGGGAACCTGAGACACTGTTCAGTCAGAAGCAGTTCACACAGACAAACAACCTTTCAAATGATGCTTTATTAAATGTAAGAAAGTGATTTATAGACGTGAACTGTCACTGTTAAAGGTCAAAGTTCATCTGAAAACAAGAAAACAGATTTAAAAGCTTCCATCAGTTCATGTAAACAGCTTTTCATGATGCATCATTTCAATCTAAACCAGTGAATTAACTCTGAGCCTTTTTTATTGATTGGTTATTGATGAAGCTGATCAGAGTCCATTCTGATGCTCCAGATGTTCTGGTCTCTGATAGACAGATGTTTGAATCTTCAGACTCTTCTTTTCTGGAAACTTTTCACATGGTTGTTGAGTGTCTTGATCACAGCAGTGGTTCTCAACTCTTCGAGGCTCCACAGAGACCTCGGAGGAGCCTCAGACTGGCGCTGGATCAGCAGCCTCAGTCCACGTCCTCAGAGATCCAGGTTCAGTGTGTGTGTGTTAGTCTGTGGTGATTTTACTGGTAGGTGGACGTCACATGTTCAGGCTGATCCCGCTCATGTCTGTTAATATGAAGCTACAGCAGCTGTTAGCTTAACTTAGCACAAAGACTGAGAACAGAGGGAAACAGCTAGCTTAGCTTAGCTTTGTCTAAAGGAACCAACATCCACCTGCCAGCTCCTCTAACTCCATCTAACTGGCTCAACAAACATGATCTAACATGTTAATCTGAACAGATACTGAAGCTTGAAGACAAACACTGCAGCGATCAGTCGATCAATTGATTAGGAACAGAAATGAACCTGCACTGAAGCGGTTCTTAAAGTTCTAAGATGTAACTGTTAACCTGAAGAGGAGGAACCAGGAGATGTGAGATCAGACTGAACATCTGACTCCTTCAGAAAAATGTTGGACTGCTCCTTCAAAACTGTTTCATTATTTCAGTCTAATACACCGGGGGGGGGGGGGTTAATGTGGCTCCTCCCATTGGAAAGAATCAGATTTTCTACATGTTTTGTTCAGGTCATATTTCAGTTTGATTTGAAGTTGAGAGCCACTGAAACTGAAATGTCTGATTGAAAAGATGGGGGGGGTATTTAAAGGAAGCCCTTCAGTTCCTCAGGTGGGGGTTTGACTGGTGTTGTACAAAGATACAGACACTACATGATGCTGGAGAGAGAGGGTTTAACTGGTTGATGATGTGAGGAGGAGGTGTTTCGCTTCAGGCTTCCTTTAACACTCTGGAGTCACAGCCACAGGTTTTGTCTTTGAACGCAGCATGGCGTCCTCCTCTGTGGGCCTCAGTCAACTCTGAGCTTTTTATTAAGAGCAAATAATAAACAGTTGTTCATTAGACTGAGTCTGTTTCCTCACACACACACACACACACACACACACAGGTCAAACAGGTCAAACAGGTCAAACAGGTCTGACCTCCTGAGTGAACAGTTTAAATCTCGACACACTGAAAGAACCAGATTTTAAAAGATTATAATTTACACAAGAAAACAGTGAAAGTGTCCAGACTCTTTCTCTGGACGAACCTGTTGAAGAGGATTCCTCAGACTGTCACAGTCTCACCTGCTCAGAGTTCATTCACCTGTGTGACCTCATACAGGTGAACTCTGCTGCTCTGTCAACATTATCTCTGTTTAGTGCCAGTTTAAACTGTGACTCTCAGGTGTGTTCCAGTTAAATCCACCTGTTCAGGTGTGGCACGAACCTGCAGGTCTGATCGGTCCAGATGATCCTGTACGCCTCACTGCTTCATTGTATTTGTATCATGAGTTTAGTTTGTTGTTGAGCTCAGCTCAGACCGGTCAGCCTCCTGGTCTGGGTCTGACAGTCAGGTGTCAGGTCCTGAGGTGAAGGTGGTTACAGGTGAGTTCTGATGCGGTGCAGGTGTGGGGCAGGTTCACAGAGCTGGAGGTTTAAAATGTTTTCTCACTTTACAGATAATCCCATTCCTTATTCTAGATGGAATCAGGTCCAGATAAGGATCCAGTCTCTGTGGTACTGGTTTCAGGGGGGCGGGGTTAGCTCGGAGGGGCGGGGTGAGGCCTGCTGTGATTGGTGCAGACTGCTGTGACCGTGTCGGGCCTGTGGCTGCTGCCTCATCTGCTCCTCCACACCTCCTCACGAGGACCAGTCCACCACCGCTGAGGTCGGAGTCACACCGGGGCCGCTGCCAGAACCAGACCAGAACCACCAGGACCACCAGAACCGCCTGATCCGCCACCATGGCTCTGACCAACGACCCGAACTACCAGAAACTGGAGCAGTGGTACAAGGCTAACGCCGGGAGCCTGAACATGAGGGACATGTTCGACGGAGACAAGGACAGATTCAGCAGCTTCAGGTGGGAACCAGAGTCCGGGTCCGGGTCTAGTCCAGTCCGGGTTAAATAAAACATGTCGGTCAGTGATGGAGGAGGAGGAGGACCTTTATCTGTGGCCTCCCGCTGACCCTCTGTAAACCACAGCTGTAACATCTGTCTCATGTCACTCTGATCATCGGGTTATTAATCAGATAATCGATGAGTTGATCAGGTTATTGATCAGGTGAACGTGGTCCTCGGTGTGTTTCCGTGTTCGGCGGCGGGTTCCTGATCCTCTGCCTGTATGAAGGTCATCGGCTCCTCTCGGCTCCTCTCGGTGTTCCGTAGTTTTCTAACCGGGAAAAGGTTCTTTAATGTTCTCACCTGCCCTCACCTGTCACCGACAGACCTCACCTGTCTGTCCTTAATCTGTTAAAACAACCGACTGTCGGTTAGATAACGTTGCTAGTGTTAGCTGACATGCTAACGCTGCAGCATCCATTATCGGACAGCCGTGCCTCGTTAGCTCCGGTCTGATTTCCGTGTGTCCGTTTATTCTCCTGAAGATGTAAAATATTAAACTGAGTCTGTGTGAATGATAATCAACCTTTGTCCGTGTCGTCTGCTCGTGTTTTCTCTGATGAATGCTGATTAATAACGAGGCTAACGTTAGCTTAATTTAATTAACGCGGTGATTAAACTTCGCTAACACCGTTTAAACCCGGTGGAGTTTTAATCTGTTCCCTGTGACATTCCCGCCTTTTAACCGTCTGTTTCTCCACTGTTTGATTTATAACGTTTCATATGTGTCAGAGACGGCGTTTAACCAGGCTGCAGTCAGGCTAACTGAAGCTAGCTGGTGCTAACAGCAAGTGCAACCTGTTGGTGCAGTGTCCGATAATGGAAGCAGCGTGTTCATGTTAAAAACCAGAGCACGGAGTTAACGTGTAACGGCCCCGGTAACTCTCCGGTCTCTGAGCAGACACAGCAGCCGCTGCTTGTAACATGAACACGGTGTGACAGAGCGGGAGAGTCCGGCTGGAGGCGGATCTCTGCTCCCGGTTTGAGTCACGGTGAGTACGTGCGATCCGACACATCCTGTCCCACCGAGCCCCGGGGAAATACCTCCACCAAAATACTACAGTACTACAGTATTATAGTACTACAATACTGTAGTACTACCAGTGACAGTACTGATGCTGCGGAGGATGAAGATGGCACCGAGATGGTTCATGCGAGACAGCCCACACATTATTATTATTATTATTATTATAAGTGTTATTATTATTATTATTGTTATTGTTGTTGTTGTTGTGCAGTAACAGGAGTTTATGATAAACATCCAGGACACAAGGTTTTATGGTTTTATTGTGTCTGAGCCAATCAGGAGCAAACAGTGGCAGTATATATGTTGTGTAACAGTACACAGTACTGTGTGTACTTGTACCTCAGATACTGCAGTGATGGTTATTTTGATGATACAAAGATTATTTTAGTAGAAATGTGAAGTTAAAAGAAATCAAGAGAATTCAGTCAGAATGAATGAGTGTGAGAGGAGTGATGGAGGAAAACAGTCAGACAGTCTGTCTGTCCTGCCTGTCTGTCTGTCTGTCTGTCTGTCACATCCAGGATCTGGAGACGTGTGTCTTGACTTCCTGTTACTGATGTGATTGATTGATTGATTGATATATTTTCCTGTGTCATGGTTGTAAATGTGTCTGTGTTGGACAGCACGACTCTGGAGACGGACGATGGAGAGATCCTGCTGGACTACTCCAAGAACCTCATCAACCAGGAAGTGATGTCCATGCTGCTCGCCATGGTAACGTACGCCCCTCCCTGCAGGGGCTTTTATTTTGAAAGAGCTCTGTGTATCTGTTGTCTCTAATCAACCTTAAGCTCTTCGGCTCATCGTAACACCTCCTGAGCTGCTCCTAAATCCAGTCCCTGTACCTGGACTGATGCTGGTTTTTATCAGGGCAGCTAAATCTGATTGGTCCAGCTACTTTCAGGACAAAGAGGAGAATTATTTGATCAGTTCTCTCAGCTTCAGCTCACCTGTGTGATGCTCAGGAGGAGCAGAGGAGTCTGAACATGTCAGGAGCTGCAGGAGGAGGAGGTCAGGTGCACATTTTAGATGATTAAAGAATCAGGAAGCAGAACAGAGCTCAGTCTGTGCAGTGACGAATCAGATAATAAAACACATTCATTGATGGCAGATCTGGACTCAGATTGTGAGACGTCACCGAAACAACACCTGTACAGACAGGTAGACCAAAAGGTAAAGTCCATCACTGTTACTTAGTGAGGACTTTGACTCCTGACTGTGATCAGTTCACAGTGATCATTCACCTGCTGCTGCTCCACAGACAGGAGCCGTCACCATAACTGTAAGGTTACAGTGCTGTGTTCATGTTTTTTCCTCTCCTCCTTCCTCCTCCTTTGACTCCTGTTTTCTTCATAATGAAATCAGGAGTTCAGGGTTGAACTCTCTGTTTTTTAAACAGAACTCCACCAGTCTGCAGCATTTCCTCTCTCAGCTGAATGAAAAGGGAAAGTCTGCAGTTTGAATCTGTGTCAGGAAGGTTTTTCATTGAATCTGAGCTCTCCAGCTAACTCTAAGTCCTCAGAGGAGAGCGCTCAGGCAATGAGCAACAATAAACCTGATTTAAAGTCACTGTATAAAAACAGAGGAGCCATGGTGCCACCACTGAACACAGCCCGAGCACAGGCTCCCATCTTTACTCTGTTGCTCAAGTCTCCAGTGAAAGAGGAAGGTTACGACAGTGTGTTTGGAAAGAGAAAAGTCCAAACTTCAGACTGCGTGCTGCAGCCGTCTATTAACATAAGGGAATGTGGTAACACACTGAAACACAATGCCACCTCTACTTCCTCCTCTCACAACACAAAGGAAGCATCAGTGAAGAAATGCAGTTTCCTCACTCTGTCAGTGTGTTGCAGTAAAAACCCACAGATAAGGAGCTGACTGTGTTTCACTGTCTGACGTTCACAGGCCAAGTCCAGGGGGGTGGAGGAGGCCCGAGAGAAGATGTTCTCTGGAGAGAAAATCAACTTCACCGAGGTACACAAACACACATTTATCTGCTGCCATGGTTCTCAACCCCTGGTCTGTGGGCAGGTTCAGGGCCTCAGAACATTAACAACCAGGACACAGGGAAACACAGAGATTCATACTGCAGCTGTGTTTATCCAGGACCTCTGCAGGTCTCAGTCTCACTGAGCCTTCACTTCCCTCAATACAGGGCTGTAAACTAAGCTAAGCTAAGCTAAGCTAAGCTAAGCTAGCTTCATATCAATGTGCATGAGGTTTAAAGACTCTTTGATTCTCTGTTTCTGTTGGTCAGATGATAAATCTGATCTCAGTCTGTTTCCTCAGCTCCATGTGAATCAGGTCTGGTCCTGTTCAGGTGGAGGTGGTGAAACACCTGAGGGTCCTCAGGATCTGAACTGAATCAGCCTCAGCCTCAGAGTTCAATTCAACTTTATTAACAACAGAGTCAAACAGCAGTGATTTTCAGGAGCTGCTGACTCACAGTGACTGGACACACACACACACACACACACACACACACCACACACACACACACACGCTCTGAGGTCATGATGCAGTGTAGTTGTGTAACAGCGTCCTCAGTGACTCTGCAGTTTGTGCAGACTGATATTGATCAGTGAAAACAGACAGATGTAACAGGTTTAATGAATCAGATCAGTTCGTCAGCTGATACATTTACAATCAAAACTAATCAATCACTAATCCGAGTTATAAAGTTGAATATGTGAATCCTGTCTGACTGAATGTTTGACTGAGTTTATTCCTGGTGTTTGTTCATTGACTCTGTTTCAGTGAATATTCAGCTCATTACTGTTTATTAGTTTTAATGAATGAATGAAAAATGAATCCAGCTGCAGGTGATCCACTGTTGATCAGACTGAAATCAATGATCAATAATAACTCTGTGTGTGTGTGTCCAGGGTCGTGCTGTGCTCCATGTCGCTCTGCGTAATCGCTCCAACACACCGATCATGGTCGACGGTAAAGACGTGATGCCGGAGGTGAACAGGGTTCTGGACAAGATGAAGAGCTTCTGTCACGTACGTACGGAGTGTGTGTGTGTGTATGATTGTACAGTTGTGTTATCCTTGTGGCGTGGGCATGTTTAACCCTGCCTGTGTTATGTGTGTTGTGTTTACAGAAAGTGCGCAGTGGAGAGTGGAAAGGCTTCAGTGGGAAAAGCATCAGTGACGTGGTGAACATCGGCATCGGAGGCTCTGACCTGGTGAGAGTCCACCTCAGGTTTCTACATCACTGACATCAGAGCAGGAAAACACACACACACACACTACACCTCTGATACTGACTCACACCACACGCCAGGATCTAATCAGGATTTCAAACACGTTAAAGAGCTGAGTGCAGCTTCATGATGTTCAGATGTAAAACCTTACAGACATTCACAGATGTCAGAGTTTAGACATCGTCCGTTTGTTGAGAAAGAAACGTGACACGAATAAAATATAAAGTCAGATTAAACAAACTGGGCCATATGGAATGATTAATCAGCTGATTACTGTCTCTAATGAATGAAGCGTTTATCAGAAGCTGAGTTTACTGACACAAAGCAGAGGAAACAGTAGCTGCTGGTGAATGTGTCTGAGACGTTCAGGGTTCTCTGTTCATATCATCGGTGTGTAACAGCAGCAGCTGCAGTGTGAACACGGATGAAGTGTGTTCACTGTGAACATGAGCAGCTCTGATGCAACAGGTTCAAACAGGTTCAAGGTTCAGCCGACAGAGACCTTCAGGAGCATTAAGGTTCACTCACTGTCACTGTGTGCTGTCGTGTTGCGTTCAGGGCCCTCTGATGGTGACGGAGGCTCTGAAGCCGTACTCAGCTGGAGGACCCAACGTTTGGTTTGTCTCCAACATCGACGGGACTCACCTGGCCAAGACCTTGGCCCAGCTGAACGCAGAGACCACGCTCTTCATCATCGCCTCCAAGGTCCGAGCACACACACACACACACACACACACACACACACACACTTTTCTCTGTCCGTGTGTCTGAGTTTCTCCTCTGGACTCACTCTGTGTCCTTTGACCTTTTGCAGACGTTCACCACCCAGGAGACCATCACCAACGCAGAGTCCGCCAGAGACTGGTTCCTGCAGACAGCCAGAGATGTGAGTGGATCTGACAGGATGGAGATCTGCCTGCAGCAGACAGACAGACAGACAGACAGACAGTCTGTACATGTCTCAGTCTGAAACACAGTAGTGTAGTTGTTTTTGTTGCTGCAGGTCAGAGCTGCTGTCTCTCAGTCTCCTCATGTCTTCTCTCTTCTCCTGTCGTCCACAGAAATCTGCCGTCGCCAAACATTTCGTGGCTCTGTCCACCAACTCGGTGAGTTCAACGTCCTCTGACTGATTAAAGCCTCAGCAGATAACCCTAACCCCTCTATCATCAGCTGATCAGCAGCTCAGAGGCTGATGGAGATCACTCCCTGCAGGAACAGACCTGTGGTTCTCAGCCTCAGGAACGAGAAGAGTCCACACACTCTGATCCTGTATTTGTCTGTTTGAGTCCGTGTTGGAGCACAGGTCCACGACTCGTGACTCCTGATCCTCAGGACTCATGACTGGAGGTTGAGTGCAGCTCTGGTTTGAGTTAGATGGAATCACAGCTGCAGCTGATGATTATTTTATTTTCAGGATCAGTGGTTTGGTCTGTAAAACGTCTGATACGATCAGTTTTCAGCAGCAAATTAAAAACCAAACATCAACATTTCCGGGCAGTCTGTGAATCCATGAATCATCTCCTGGTTTCAGATTGAATGAATGAGTGAAACAGATACACAGCAGTGTGTTCACTGTGATCTGTGTGTGTTAGCTAACGTCTCCTCTTCATCTTCTCTCTTCAGGCCAAAGTGAAGGATTTTGGCATCGACACAGCGAACATGTTTGAGTTCTGGGATGTAAGTCTGTCTGATGATGTGTTTGTGTGCATCATGTAAAGCAGATGACTCTTGGTGTTTAAACCTTCACTAACTGACAGTAACTGTTTGAGAGGGTTTGAACTGACTTTGACCTCAAGGTCCTGGAGCCTTGAAAGTCATTGATGCCTCTGATTGGTGGAGTGACTGTGTGATGTCATGTTGCAGTGGGTTGGAGGTCGTTACTCTCTGTGGTCAGCCATCGGTCTGTCCATCGCTCTGCACATAGGTACGTCCTAACCTTCACTCTGACCACGGCTGGGTATTGATCAGTGATTGATGCTGTTTAATGGATGAGACTGATGTGAACAGGTGTGTTCCCAGCCTCGCTCTGTGACACCTGACAGAAGCAGGTGCTGCTGCTCACACAGTTTCCTCTGTCTGAGGTGTTAACAGTGAGATGGAGGGACAGGTGTGTGCAGGTGTCAGAGGAGGAGGTGAAGATAAAGCTCTTCCATCCTCCTCCTCAGACTCTGAGTTTTATTTGTCTCTAAATGGATTTGAACATGTTTCATGTTTTTCATCATCATGTGAATCAGTTTGTGTCTTTGACAGAAAACATCTTCATCTCTCATTGAGAGTTTTACTCTGTGATCAGTTTACTGTCACTTTACAAAGATCCTGAACTCCTGTCACCACCTGCAGTCACATGTCCTCTGTCCTCTGACCTCTGTCCTCTGACCTCTGTCCTCTGACCTCTGACCTCTGTCCTGTGTCCTGTGTGTGTCCCTCTGTGTTTCAGGCTTTGAAAACTTTGAGCAGCTTCTGGCAGGAGCTCACTGGATGGTAAGGAACATTTCTTCTCTCAGTATTCACAGTTCTCTGTTTGGTCTCTGATTCTTATTAAGGTTCAGAATATACAGTCAAACACTGAACTATGAGCAGAGGAGGGAAAATAACGTTCACACTAAATCACAGCTCAAATATAAAAAGATCAGATCTGGTTTTATTCTGTTCTGAAGCAGCATCACATCAGATATTCAGAACCTCCTCCACTCTGATCTGAAACCTGGAGCAGAAACCAGTGTCTGTGCTGCTGCCCTTTAACATCCTCATTACCCAGAATCCTCTGCTCTCTGCAGGACAACCATTTCCGCAGCGCCCCCCTGGAGAAGAACGCGCCCGTCCTGCTGGCCGTTCTGGGCGTCTGGTACGTCAACTTCTTCCAGGCCGAGACTCACGCCATGCTGCCCTACGACCAGTACATGCACCGCTTCGCTGCCTACTTCCAACAGGTCAGAGAGGGAGGGGAGGAGGGGGGAGGAGGGGGAGGAGGGAGGAGACCATCTGTTCAGAGGGAGGAGACACTGAAACATGTCTGTTCATTCAGCTGAAAGTTTCACAGCCTGTTAACGTGGGGGGGGGGCGGGGGTTTACTGTGACTGACGGACTCTGTTGGTCGTCAGGGCGACATGGAGTCTAACGGGAAGTACATCACTAAGGACGGCTCCCGCGTCAACTACCACACCGGACCCATTGTGTGGGGGGAGCCAGGGACCAACGGACAGCACGCCTTCTACCAGCTCATCCACCAAGGTCACACACCGCTCATCATTAATGTCTGCTTTCTCTGGGACTGTCAGGATCCCTCTGAGTCCACCATGTCTGACTGGTCCTGTCCTCTCCAGGTACTCGAATGATTCCTGCCGACTTTCTCATTCCTGCTCAGTCTCAGCATCCAATCAGAGACAACCTCCACCACAAGGTAACGCCCACTGACCCGCTCTGTTTCCTCATACCGGCTGTAGCAGCACTTCCTGTTCACCTGAGACCAGCACAGACACAGAACCTGTTCTGATCTGATCACCTGTTCTCACCTGTTTACCTGTTCACAGCAGAAAAGAGCAGCAGTACTTTGATTTATTCTGAACAACATTTCATCAGTTAATATTTGATACAGTCTCAGCTGATAACTGTAACAGGGAGAGGATTATGACAATTACGACCACTCGACTCTTCCTGTCTGATGTCCATCTGTTACCTGGTTGCTGATGAGCTGCTTCTGTTTCCAGATCCTGGTGGCGAATTTCCTGGCTCAGACAGAAGCTCTGATGAAGGGAAAAACCTCTGATGAGGCTCGTAAAGAGCTGGAGGCCAGCGGCATGAAGGGTGACGCTCTGGAGAAGCTGCTGCCGCACAAGGTGACGTCAAGATCCAGGAAACATCAAAACCGTCACTCAGATCGTGGTTAGACAAGAGAAACACTAAATAACTGATCCCAGGCCAGATGAGTTAACGTCTGGTTTCTTCATCCTCAGGTTTTCCAGGGGAACAAACCGAGTAATTCCATCGTCTTTAAGAAGCTGAGTCCGTTCGTGCTGGGAGCTCTGGTTGGTGAGTACTGGGAGCTGAGTCAGCAAACAGAACCAGAACCAAAGGAGGAGGAGGAGGAGGAGGAGGACACATGAAAACACCACAGAAGAAGAGTGCAGAGATCTCCACACTAAAGTCACTGTGTGTCAGAGCTGAGACCAGTTTAATGTTGGTCTCTGTTTCTTAAAGGAAACTATGTGTTTGGGTCTAAATGCCTGATCAGGAGCCAGTTCAGTATTGATAAGTTGACCCTTTAACTCAAAGGCTGCAGTTATAGATGTGGCCACAGGAGGTCACTGTTCAGACTGAATTAGGTTTTAATGTTTATCACATTTACTCTGAACTTTTCCTTTAAAATTCTACATGAAGTTTCTTTTACATCACAAACATCTTTTAAATTAAGAAAGTGTTTTCTCTAAAATGAATTAAAACAGTGATGAGTAACTTCCTCTTTTCTTTTTTCAGCCATGTACGAACACAAGATCTTTGTGCAGGGCGTCATGTGGGACATCAACAGCTACGACCAGTGGGGGTGAGTGCTCACACACCTGCACACACACCTGTACAACTGCTGCACCTGCAGTTTTCTATAGAGAAAAGAGGAGTCGTGGTTCACCCGACAGCTTTCAGCTGCACCCCACTGTCTTCCTCAGCAGACACTTTCCATATTTCCAGCAGGTCACATGATGAACCCAGGTCACACTCACCCTCAGGTTTACACTCAACAGCGTTTTAGCTGCTGCCAATGAAACTCAGCACTTCCTGTAAGTTTTTCACTGTAAAAGTATCACAGACTTCCTGTTATTGTCGGGCTTTTAATGTGAAAAACCTTCAGGAATTCATCAGAGGAAATAGAATAAAGTTGGTGTTTTACTGAGGAGTTGCAGCTTCCTCAGGTGAACACAGACCTGGACTGTGCTTGAGGTCGTACAGTGTTGAACATCACAGATCTGTGAGAGGTCAGAGAGGGTCAGGTTATCAGGACTAACCTCCGTCCACCTTCCTGTCCACAGAGTGGAGCTGGGGAAACAGCTGGCGAAGAAGATTGAGCCTGAGCTGAAGGACGACTCGGAGGTCACCTCCCACGACTCGTCCACCAACGGCCTCATCAACTTCCTGAAGAAAAACTTTGCCTGAATCCTGAATCCTGAATCCTCCTCTTCTCCTGCTCCTCTGCTGGACCCCCCTCCCTGTAGTCCTCTCTCATTGGCTGAATCATGTCCGAGCTGTGGGAACAAGCACTTTATGTTTGTTAGTGTTTCACTTGAAAAGGGAATTTATCCGTTGCTTGTGTGTGAGAGGACAAAGGTAAATGTCCCTGTAAGTTGTGCAGATGTTACTGTAGGTGACAACACCCCCCCCCCCACATATCCCCCACCCCCCACTTTAACACCGTCAGCCATGACTTCAAAATAAAAGTCCTGTTTGTCACTGAATCATGGCGTCATGGTTTGATGTGTTTACGTCAAGATTATCAGTTTATCTGCTGATGATTGTATTGATTAACCTGCTGTGAGAAAATACTCTAATGAGAGCTCATTAAAATGATCAGTGTGTTAGTTTGGAGATCACTTTAATGTTGATTGCTGAATGAATTGATTGATGCTTTAACATCTCTAACAAGGAAATAAACACAACAAAATCAACAGAATAGAAATGGAAATGGCTAATAAACAAGACTCACCTGGCTCCTTAACAAGCCAATCACAGGTGAGAGCAGGTAAACAGTCGACCAATTAGCTGCTCCTCATGGTGTGTAAGTGCAATGACAGCTCCTGTAAGTGTAAGAAATCTCTGTAAATCCAAAGATGGACAGACCCTGACCCCTGACCCCTGAGAGTCAGGTGACAGGTGAGGATGCTAACAGCTGCTAATGGCAGGGAAGCTGGTCCTGGTCAGAGCAGGAGCAGCTCACCTGTAAGTTTGTTAACTATTATTAATTATTATTATTAACACGCTGTCCAGTTTTCAGCTGACTCCATGTGTTAGTGTTATGATTGACAGGTGGAGTTAAAGCTCCATGTTCCTGCAGAGCCTGATAATCCAGTCTGAAGCCCATACTACAGTACTCAGTACTTTTTCTTGTTAATAGAGTATATTCACGTTGTTGTATCGGTGTTGTTACTTAAGTAAAGGATCGACATACTTATTCCACCGCTGTCTGTTTATGTAGTCTTAACCGTGTTTCATCAGTTTAAGGTCAGATAACTGAACCAACGTTTAGTGTCTGCGGCTGATTTCTCCGCTGAAAACAGGTTTATTCGAAGCCGAACGTTGTTTCCCGAACTAAACATGTTTAAAATCTGTTTTCATGCGTTTTCATGATCGTATGTTTAAAATAACAGGATTTAAGAGGTTTTAACGGTTTTTCAGAAGGACTTCCTGTTGAACCTCCGCGAGGGCGACTGAAAACAAAAACAAGCGGAAGTAGTAGTGTGAGGATTGACGGCGGACCCACCCATTCACGCGCAGCTACGCACGTTTAGTGGGTTGGGGTACGTTACGCTCACGCTGGTATTCGCTAACTAAGATACGTAGAGAAGTGACGTTTCACGGCGTCACTCGGCGTCTCCGTACGCAGTGTTTACGCAGAATAGTATCTGTCAGTCAAAGGACATTTAAATGGCCACAGTGCTCAGCGCCGTGAACCGAACAGCACCGTAATAACACTGTTACGGTGATATCTGCGCTCCTAGCTGAGGAAACGGCGTCTGTCCGTGTCGCCGTTGTCGCTCTCCTCCCGGTAAACCCGCCGTTTGTTCGCTGCGTTTGTTATAAAAGACTCAAAATGAGCGACGAGGACGAGTTTCTGCAGAAAGCCCGAGCCGGGTTTGAGGATCTGTGTCGGGCTCTGAACATGGACGAAGAGGCGAGTACCGAGGCGTGGAAGACCTACGAGAACATCAGCAGGAATTTTACTCTGGAGGTAAACACGCAAACTCACCCGTTATATCCGGTCTGTAGCGTCGTTACTGTCAGCGTTGCCGTTACAGTTACTGTTCCCGGTGTTCAGTAAGACGTTAGAGCTGAATCTGCTGCTGTTCAGCCTTTGACTCTTTATACTGACACAGAAACAGTAGAAACCAGTAGAATCAGCTCTGAGACACACGTTAATAAAACAGCAGGTGGATGTGACGGTTTCACAGACACGATACTGTTACTACACCACCTTTACCTGTAATAATACTGTGTGTGTGTGTGTGGTGGGGGGGGGGGGGGGGCTGTAACCTGATATCAGTCTGATGATTAATGATTAATTATTAATGATGATTAATGCTCATTAAATAAACTCTGGTTATTTATAGTTCAGCTGCAGCCTCAGCTCTCTGCTCAGTTACTCAGTTACTCAGTTACTGTGCTGTTTTACTGCAGTATTTCTACTTCATGTTGTACTCCACTCGTTCTGTCTTTGCTACATAAACCAGAGAGAATCAGACACACCTGTAATATGAGGTTCATACAAGACACCTGGACAGACAGACAGACAGACAGACAGACAGACAGAGAGACAGACAGACAGACAGACAGACACTGTCTGTGAAGCAGCTGGTGGTGTGATGGTTTGGAGGGTTAGAGTTAAACTGGTTTAACAGAGTATGTGATCAGTTATGATCAGATGTGATCAGTTAATAAATTAATAAATACTCATCATGTCCTGTATGAGTACTGAGTCTTTCAGTACTTGAACTTCAGTTACAGTTTGAAAGCAGGACTTGAACTTGTAATGGAGTATTATTACAGTGTGATATTACTCTTTTTAGTGAAGTAAAGGATCTGATGACTTCACCACCCACCAACAGTACAGAGTGTAATCACCTTTGATTCTTAACGACCATTCTGCTGATAATACTTTAGCTCTCTTTTACCTGTAATCGAGTATTTTTACATTCAACTACTTACTTTTACTGAAGTACAGATCCTT
>NC_066842.1:323004-385504 GCF_001640805.2 Lates calcarifer
CTCCTCTTCCTCCTCCTCCTCCTCCTCTTCCTCCTCCTCCCCTCCTCCTCCTCCTCTTCCTCCTCCTCCTCCCTCCTCCCTCCTCTTCCTCCCTCCTCCTCCCTCCTCCTCCTCCCTCCTCCTCTTCCTCCTCTCTCCTCCTCCTCCTCCTCCTCCTCCTCCTCTCCTCCTCCTCTCCTTCCTCTCCTCTTCCTCCTCCTCCTCCTCCTCCTCCTCTTCCTCCTCCTTCCTCCTCCTCCTCCTCCTCCTCCTCCTCCTCCTCCTCCTCCTCCTCTCCTCTCCTTCCTCTCTCTCCTCCTCTCCTCCTCCTCCTCCTCCTCCTCCTCCTCCTCCTCCTCCTCCTCCTCCTCCTCCTCCTCCTCAGGGCAGTGAGCTGCACTGGTTGGCCTGTGCTCTGTATGTAGCCTGCAGGTCCTCTGTGCCCACAGTGGAAAAGGCACGGCAGACGGGAACTACGTCTCTCTGACCAGAATCCTCCGCTGCTCAGAAATGAGGTATTCATTCATTCATTCATTCATCTATTCATTCATTCAGAAGTAACACAAAGGTTCAGGTGACAGAATCAGAGTCTACAGGGATTTATATCTGATCTGTGCTCTACCATCAGGAGCATTTCTCTGACTGTTTACCTCTCCTCCTCCTCTCCCCCCCCCCCAGCCTGATTGAGTTTTTTAATAAGATGAAGAAGTGGCAGGACATGTCCAACCTGCCTCAGGATTTCCGTCAGAGCACTGAGAAGCTGGAGAGAAACTTTACGGTGTCTGCGGTCATCTTTAAGAAGTATGTTCCCATCTTTAAAGCCATCTTCAAGGCCCCGTCTGAGGAGCCACCACGAGTCCACCGCAGCCGCAAACAGAGGTGGGACATCACGACCTTTGACCTCAGACAGAGAAACAGGATCTGTGTCCATTTAATCCACATGATGTGTCGTGTCTCTGTTTTCCAGACGTCATCCCTGCACTGTGACCGAGGTCTTTAACTTCTGCTGGGTTTTATTTGTCCACGCTAAAGGTAAAGACTCCCTGTCTCTACATTGATTCAGCAGAGAGAAGCTGCTCCTTTAACCTTTAGAGAGAGGGCAGTGTCTGAGGAACACCAACCCTGACCCTGAGAGGCTGACTGGTCTCTGTAATCCTGTGCATCAGTTTCAGACCCAGAGAGCAGCTCATACAGATCTGATCTGAGAGCTGGACCTCATCAAGACTTCAGCTCTTTGTTTTCTCCTCTGAGGAGATTACAGAGCTCTCACTGCTGTTACTCAGCTCACCGCTCAGACAGTGATTTACAGACTGTTGTATTACACAGAGTTAAACCTGCTCCTGGGTTTGTCAGAGATCCAAGTCTTTCTTTATTATTGATCAGTGATTTGTGATGGTGTCACAGTGACCAGGAGGAGCTCAGGATGTGGATCAGTGGTTTTCAGAGTGTCTGAAGTCCTGACAGAGAGGCCGGTCTGGACCTGCCTGTGTGGTGGTCCTCTCCTCACTCATCTTCTCCTCTTCTCTCCTTCAGGGAACTTCCCCATGATCAGTGACGACCTGGTGAACTCGTACCACCTGCTGCTCTGTGCTCTGGACCTGGTCTTCACCAATGCTCTGCTCTGCAACGCCAGGAAAGACCTGCTCAACCCCAGCTTCAGAGGTACTGAACTCCCTGAGTCCCCCTCAGCTCTGTTCTCTAACTGCAGATCTAACATCAGTACACAGACGCCCTTCCTCCTCTGTGCTGTAACATTTAAAATACAGCCCTCCGTCACTAACCACAGAGCTGCTTCAATGACATGAACTGTAAAGTGTTCAGACCTCTCTGTCCTTAGAGCCTTAGAGAGGGAACACAGGAGGGAACAAAGGAGGGAACAGTGGAGGGAACACAGGTGGGAACTGAGGAGGAAACAGAGGAGGGAACAGAAGACAGAACAGAAGAGGGAACACAGAACAGATGAGGGAACAGAGGAGGGAACAGAGGAAGAAACAGAAGAGGGAACAGAGGAGGAAACGGAGGAGGGAACAGAGAAGGGAACACAGGAGGGAACAGAAGAGGGAACACAGGAGAGAACAAAGGAGGGAACTGAGGGGGGAACACAGAACAGAGGAGGGAACAGAGAACAGAGGAGGGAACAGAGGAGGGAACACAGGAGGGAATAGAGGAGGGAATAGAGGAGGGAACAGAGGAGGGAACAGAAGACAGAACAGAAGAGGGAACACAGAACCGATGAGGGAACAGAGGAGGGAACAGAGGAAGAAACAGAAGAGGGAACAGAGGAGGAAACGGAGGAGGAAACAGAAGAGGAAACAGAGGAGCAAACAGAGGAGGGAACAGAGAAGGGAACACAGAAGGGAACACAGGAGAGAACAGAAGAGGGAACACAGAACAGAGGAGGGAACAGAAGAGGGAACACAGGAGAGAACAGAAGAGGGAACACAGGAGAGAACAAAGGAGGGAACTGAGGGGGGAACACAGAACAGAGGAGGGAACAGAGGAGGGAACACAGGAGGGAACAGAGGAGGGAACAGAAGACAGAACAGAAGAGGGAACACAGAACAGATGAGGGAACAGAGGAGGGAACAGAGGAAGAAACAGAAGAGGGAACAGAGGAGGAAACGGAGGAAGAAACAGAGGAGGGAACAGAGAAGGGAACACAGGAGAGAACAAAGGAGGGAACTGAGGGGGGAACAGAGGAGGAAACACAGGAGGGAACACAGGAGGGGGAACAGAGGAGGGAACAGAGAAGGAAACAGAGGAGGAAACAAAGGAGGGAACAGAGGAGGGAACAGAGGAGGGAACAGAGGAGGGAATACAGGAGGGAACAGAGGAGGAAACAGAGGAGGGAACACAGGAGGGAACACAGGAGGGAACAGAGGAGGGAACAGAGGAGGGAACACAGGAGGGAACACAGGAGGGAACAGAGGAGGGAACACAGGAGGGAACACAGGAGGGAAACAGTTAATGCAGCATTTTAAAAAGCTCTTGTGGTCTAAGTTTTTCACATAAAGACCTTTCTGCTTCCTCCAGTCAGGTGTCGAGCTCAGAGTATTTTGGTTGAGTTGTGAAACTCGACATTAAACAGCCATAAAGTAAGATCAGCTCAGACGTGTAGGAAGCCTGCTTATCAGCCTGAACTGTTCTGAATTACACATGGAGAATAAATCAGGAGATTTTCAGGTCCCAGCGTCTGCGAGCAGAGTGTATCAGCTCTGCTCTGTCTTCCTGTCGACACCCTGTTTCCTCCTCCTCTAAACACAGGCTTTATTACAGAGCTGAACCTACACACAGAGGAAGCTGCTCTGCCAGAAACCTGCCAGTCTCACCACCAAACATCTCTTCAAACTCAGCTCACACAGGAAACGTCTCACGTCCACATGGCTGAAAATAAACTGACGCCAGGGAGTTAAAGATGGAGTGAGACCTCGCTGATCCTCCTGAGCTGAGAATACAAGACGTGACGTGAAGGGTTAAAGATACAAACACATAGCAGATCTGAAGACTAACGTGGCTGTAAAGTTCTGATCCCTCAGATCTGGGTCGTGTGTTTAGCTCAGACTGACACCTGTACCTGTTGACACCTGTTTCCTCTGACCTTTACATGAAGCTTCCGTTCTGCTGCAGCTGCACCTGTTTTAGCTCTGGTTCTCCTGGTCCCTGGTGGTTCTGGTTACCAGTGTCCTCTCTGTATGTCTGGTCCAGGTCTACCAGAGGACTTCAGCAGTAAGGACTACAGACCGTCCTCCGGTCCGTTCTGCTTCATAGAGCAGCTGTGTGAGCTACATGACGGGCTGGTGCTGGAGGCCAAAGGAGTCAAAGAACACTTCTGGAAACCCTTCGTCAAGAAACTCTTCCACAAGAGGGTGAGCTTCACTGACAGACAGACGGACGTTAACCCTCACTCACTGTCTCTTTATTTTCTCTGTTAAACCTTCACACACAGACGACGATTCTTAAATCACATCAAGATATTTTTTTAAACTGATGTTTTTGTCGTGAATATTTTCAGACAGATGAAGCGATTTACTCTCGGGAGGATGTGGATCTTTCTGACCTGGTCTGACCTGGCTGACCTGGTCTGGGGTGACTGTAAACTAAACCTCCTGTCTTGTGTGTCCTTCAGATCCTCAGAGGGAAAGAAGACGGTCTGACTGGATTCCTGGACCCCATGAACTTTGGAGACAGTTTGTGAGTGCAGGCGTCATCACACAGGTTCATGTGGAGTCAGAGAGAGAGGAGGACTGAACTTTACAACAACATTCATTCATGATGTGACCCTGAGTCTGAGTTTCTGTAACAAACATGAGCAGGATCAGCAGACAGCAACAAACTGACTAAACAGTCATAAAGAAACTGATGTGACTGAAGAGTTTGATGAACTTCATGTTGTTAGTGAGGAAGCTGATGTTGGTGTTCACACAGTCTGACCAGGTGTCTCTGCTGAGTCTGTTTCAGTCTCTACAGTTTGTTGTTTCCTGCCTGATGCTCTGATATCTTAAAGAGGAGACGCTGACTTCATTAAACTGAGACCACGTCTTCAAACTCTGCTTGGAGCTAAATCTTCACCATCATCTCTGTCCTCTCAGTGTAAACAGTCGGTGTAAACGTTAACCTGCTGTCCTGTCCCTCAGTCTGTCTCTCAGTCGGGTGTATGAGGAACATGTCCTGGCCACCGGCAGTCTGGACGAGAGGATCTTCACCGGTGAGGGGGCGAGCGAGGACATCGGCACCCCGGGGCCCTGCCTGTGTGAGGGGGTGGAGAACCAGGACAGCGCCACCTACAGGCTCCACACCAGCCTCACAGTGAGACGACATTCTTCTGTCTCTTCATCCCTCCTGTTGTGTGTGAAGTGTCTAACCTGCCGCCTCTCGTCCACCAGGCCTCAGCTCTGAAGGTGTCCACTCCTCTGACAGGGAGGAAGTACATCCAGGAGAACAGCCTGGCCTCTCCACTCTCCTCTGCCATGAAGAGCGTCGGACGTCTCCACACTCTGCTGTCGGGAACCAAACAGGGTCCCAGTCCCAAACTAACTGAGACTCTGAGGTCAGTTTCACTGGAGATGAAAACAAGATGGCGTCCTGCTCTGTCCCTGATTAAAAGCTCGTATCTGTCTCTTCTAATGACTCAGCTGCCGCTCTTAAACACTGACTTGATGTTCTTTATTTTACTGAGAGAAGTGTGGACTTTCTCCTGCTCTGCAGCTTCTTCCTGGTTCTTACTTGTGTCCTTTTACTGCAGTTATATTTCAGTTCCCTTCATGTTGTGTTGACAGTTTTCTATGTGTGTAGTGTGTTTATCTGCTGCAGTGACAGAAACTGTTTCCTGTTCCCTCTGTCCCAGGACTTGTGCCAGAGACCCCAGTGATGTCATCAGTAAGCGACTGAAGGACATGTTGACCTCTTCTCTCAGCATTATGAGGACGGAGCAGAGAGCAGGGGGATGGGGAAAGGTACGTGAACACACTGACACAGAGTCGGACATGAGCGAGTCATTCGTCTGTTTAACGAGCTGAACCATCGACCTCCTTCCAGACATGGTGGTGAAGTATTTCCACCTGGCAGAGGCGCTCTACTACAGGATCCTGGAGTCCATCATTGAGAGAGAGAAGATGATCCTGGGAGACGCCGACCTGTCTGTGAGTATTTCTGACAGACCACCTGAGGTGTTCACTGCGTCTAAAAGCAGCTGCTCAGGTGGTTTATCATTATTCCTCTGAGCCAATCGGCTGTCCGTCTCCATGTCACATGACCTGTCCTTACGAGAGGAAGAAGCTACGTCCTCCATCACCTTCTAACATATGCTGCTGCTCACTAACTTTAACTAATGATTGGCCTTCAGCATCACTGTGGTGCACAGATAACGGACATGTCCCATCCTGTCCTGTGTGTTAAAATAAAGAGTCTGTTTCCTGTTCCCTTCAAAGTCTGAATGTCTGAAACTCTCAGGGATAAATCTGGAGGAACCACACGACTAACAGCAATTTAAAAGAACTAACTCTTCATGGGTCGTAAATACAAACAAGATGTTTCCTGTTAATGACATTTTCTTTCTGTATGTCTTTAACAGACGGTGTTTCAGAGAGCTGTGTAGAGTTTAGTGGTGAGAGCGTGTGTTTGTGTTCATGTGTGTTACAGTGTATCCTGGAGCAGGACGTCTTCCACCGCTCGCTGCTCGCCTGCTGCCTGGAGATCGTCATCTTCTCCTACAGACCTCCAGGAGACTTCCCCAACGTCATCACCACCTTCCAGCTCCCCGCCTATCACTTCTACAAGGTATCAATACACCCGATCAACACACCTGATCACTTCTACAAGGTATCAATACACCTGATCAATACACCTGTGTGTGTATGTGTGCAGGTGATCGAGGTGTTGGTGCGCTCAGAGCAGGGGTTGTTTCGGGAGGTGGTGAAACACCTGAACCAGGTGGAGGAGCAGGTTCTGGAGAGTCTGGCCTGGACCAGTGACTCTCCACTGTGGGAGAGTCTGAGAGGAGCTAAAGACCACGTCCCCACCTGTCAGGAGGTCAGACACACATACACACACACACACACACACACACACACACACACACACAGACTGTGGTGAAGCAGCTGGTTCTCTCCTGTGGTTCAGGTGATGCCTCCTCAGTACCTGGAGCAGAGTGATGAGAGCAGCACAGGCAGCGTCCCCGTCACACCCATCAACCACCAGGACCTCAGCACCAGCAGCACCGTCAAAGGTCACACCTGTTCTCTGCTGCTCCTCAGGGTCAGGGGTCAGGGGTCAGGGGTCAGAGTTCATTATTGTTTGAATTCTCTGTTGTATCAGGACAAATCATGATCAGAGGTCTGAACTACAAAGAGAGGTGAACCTCCTCTGGTTGAACTCAGGTTCTCAGGTAAAGTCGGGGTTGACAAACCCTGACTGCCTCGATCTGTGTTAAACGCTACGATGGTGGTTCAGATGTGGGTCAGTTGAGTCAGTGTTAACTTAATCAGAGTTAGTGCGTGTTGATTAAAGGGGCGTGCACCGTATCTCTCAGATGAAGAGCGCACGTTAATTCTGTGGGTTTAGAGGAATTTAAAGAGACTCTAACGACACAATGTCAAACCAACAAAGACAGAGAGACTGGTCACATGTTCTCTGGATTCTTCATCTGTAATATGAGATGGAAGGACACAGAACATATGTGATCATTTCTCAGATACTTGGATTACAGTCAACACGTGGGTCACATGTCTGAGAATGAGCTGTTCCTGTTAATGATGTTCTGCCTGGAACACTCAGGCTGTATATGTATGAATGTAATGCTGTTATGTTCAGTATGAACTTCATGTTAACAGTATTTCAGCCTCAGTGGAAACTGAACCTGGATCAAATAGAAACCTTCCTATAAAGTGGTTCACATTCATATTTCCATCATTAATGCTGCTTGGTCTGTAGTCTACAATTACAACAGCCTGTCACATTATATTGTCTTTCAGGACAATAGCCCCCATGTTATTTATTTTTTTGGTGTTGGGGTGTTTGGTGTCCCCCCAACACCAACAAGGCCAAAACACACTCAGTCCAGCCTCACAGCTTCCAGGAATTACCAGGCTCAGTAGCAGCCAGGTGCTGATCAGTGTCAATGATTAACTGATGATCATCAGTGCGATCACCTCACCTTGAATGTAAAACCATCTGCCCCCCTCCCTCCTCCTCCCCCAGGCGTCTCCCCCTCCCCCACCACCCTCCTGGACCGGTACAGCTCCTCCCCCACCACGACAGCTCGCCGCCGTCTGTTCGTGGACCCGGTGGACGGAGACACCGGAGCCGCCTCTACCAGCAGCAGCAGCACCGTGCCGGCCAGCGTCACTAAGACCGGACAGGCCGGCCTGGTCGCAGCCATCCCCGCCGGGCAGACCGTGGTCACCATGGCAACAGCCACCGTCACCGCCAACAACGGGCAGACAGTCACCATACCTGTGCAGGGTGAGAGACGGAGGAGGATCAGCCGACTGAGAGAGGAGAGGGGACACACTCTGACCTCTGACCTCTGACCTCTGACCTCTGCAGGTATAGCCAATGAGAGCGGAGGAATCACCTTCATCCCGGTCCACACCCTGAGCGTGACCGGACAGGGTGGAGCCACGCTGCAGCCGCTGTCTGCCCAGACTCTGACCGGCACCCTCACCGTCCAATCAGCCGTCAGCAAACCAGCCGTCAAAGCGGCGAGCAGTCCTCTGAGGAAAGGCTCGCTGTCGCTGTTCTTCAGGAAGGTACGAACACCTGAGGAGTCTGCTCACCTGAGGACAGGAAACAGGATTTAATCCTCAGACTTTGATCAGACAGGAGGAATGAGAGCTCAGTTACCATGGTAACGGATCCCTCCAGACTCAACTGGTCCTGGTCAGATCAGTTTCACTTCCTGTTTCCTGCTGCTCTGTGATCACTTCAGTTACAGAAGCAGGTTTATCACACTGACTAAAAGCTGAGCTCAGATCACTGTCACTGAGAACACCTGAGGTGTATTTAAACTCCTCATCAGGTGGAGGCTGCAGTTCACCTGAGAGAGAAACATAAACATCTTATGTTTCTTTCTCATCAAATATTATCATTTATTCTACAAACAAAACACATTTCTCCCTCAGTCTTTGAACTCACCATGATACAAACTGAAGTACAGACTTCCTCTCTGAGCTCTGTCCTATGAGGTGTGTGTTAACAGTAAACCTGTGTGTTGTTTGGTCCTGTGTTGCTCACCTGTCTCAGGTGTACCACCTGGCCAGCGTCCGGCTCCGAGATCTTTGTGCAAAGCTGGACATCTCATCAGAGCTGAGGAGGAAGATCTGGACGTGTTTTGAATATTCTCTGGTTCACTGCACCGAGCTGATGATGGACCGACACCTCGACCAGCTCCTCATGTGTGCTGTGTACGTCATGGCCAAGGTCAGTGTGTGTGTCAGTCTATGAACACACACACACACACAGTGTGTCTTTGTGTTGGAGTTAACGTGTGTGTGTCTGTTTTCATCAGGTGACCAAAGAGGACAAGTCCTTTCAGAACATCATGAAGTGTTACAGGACTCAGCCTCAGGCCAGCAGCAACGTAAGAACCTGTGACCCTCTGACACACACACAGGAAGGCAGCAGACAACACACCATCATCACTATTAATATTCAGAAATATTCTTATAGAAATTTAAATGATTATTAATCCAAATATATAAATAAATATTAGAAATATTCCAGACTGTCTGAGAGTGTCTCATCTCTCCCATCTGCACGGTTATTTACAGCCTCTCTGTGGTCCTTCCTCTCAAACCAACAAGTGATAGATCTAAGAACCAGTCTCCACCTGACCTCTGTGTGTGTGTTTCAGGTGTACAGGAGTGTGTTGATCTCAGGGAGGAGGAGGCGTCAGTCCGGCAGCAACGACACAAACAAACAGAACTCATCGACCGACTCCAGCCAGGATCCAGGTCTGAGACACTGTCCCGTTTACACTGGAGGCGTGACCACACCTGTAGCTAACACCTGTAGCTAACACCTGTAGCCAACACCTGTATGAGTGGGTCACAGGCTCAGTAGTGTTAGTTAATATGGTGCAGTTAAAGCTGTATTTATTTTAGATTTCTCTGTCTCTGCAGCTCTCTGCAGATTCTTCCAGCTCCTGGCTTTATAGCACATTTCCTGTTTCAGTCCTTTCAGAATAAAAGCTGTGTAACCCCTCTGTCCTCCACATGCTGAGCAGCAAACAGCAGACAGACTCAGAGTGAACACAGTGGAGACTTTAGATTTCCCTGACCTGACCTGACCCAGCTGGAGACAGACAGACAGAAACTACCTGTAGTGTTCAGTTGGAGTTAACTGATCTCTCCTGCTCCTCCAGCAGGTGGAGACAACAGTCCAGTGTCTATTCGGTCCAGCAGCACCCTGCCGGCCCCCCAGCCCAGCAGCGCCCCCTCCACACCCACCAACACCTCCACCAAGAACACCTCCTCCTCTTCTGCAGGAGACGCTGAGGAGGAGCGGGGAGACCTGATCCACTTCTACAACAACGTTTACATCAAACAGATGAGACTGTTTGCTCTGAGATACTCACCCAGCTCCCCCTCTGCAGGGGTGAGGCAGCCTCACAGTCTCTGCCACAGTTTCAGCACACACTGCGCTGACTGCTGTATTTACTGTGTGTGTGTGTGTGTGTGTGTGTGTTGTCAGGTGGAGTCCCCCTCCCTGTGTCCGTACCCCACCCTGAGGATCGGCTCTCCTCGCCGGATGCTTCTCTCCAGCAAACACTCCATCTACATCTCACCTCACAAGACAGGCTCCGCCCCCTCGCCGACCACCCCCCGAGACAAGATTTACTACTACATCTGCAGCAGCCCCCCCAACGTGAGGCCCTCACACACGCACACACACACACACACACACACTCCTCATACTGTAACATGAACAGTGTAGACAGTTTAGGACTACAGCTCCCAGGGTGCATTTGGAGAATTCCTGAATCCAGTTTCAGTCATGAAAACATGCTCTGTTTTGAGTTTTGAGTTCACCTCCTCTCTGATTTACACCTTCTCCCCTCCAGAGTAGCAGCAGCTGAGCCTCATGGGTAATGTAGTATTTAGAGACAGAGTGTAAAGAATCCAAAGCAGACCTGTAGAGATGATTAGAGAAGAAACACTTCAGGCTCCTCACACACAGATCACCTCTAACCTCTGTGACCTCTGACCCCTCAGCGTCTCCAGGAGATCAACAGTATGATCCGGACGGGGGAGACTCCGACCAGGAAGCGCAGCATGCCTCTGGAGGACGAGACATCTCCCAAGAGAGTCTGTCCTGACAATCACTCTGCCCTCCTCCGCCGCCTGCAGGACGTCGCCAACGACCGCAGCTCCTCCCACTGAGACACACACTCACAGTATCTACACACACTCATAACATCACCATCGTCACACTGTGAGAGCTCTCCTCCTCCACAGTCCCGTCATACTGATCAGACTGATTCGGAGCATTTGGTCACTTTTAGATTTAATTTTATTGAACTCATCAATAATCGATCTGATGAGGAGAAGAAACATTTCTAACATACATATATAGAATCTGTGTCCAAACGGAAACAGAAACAGACTGAATATCTGTTTCACAGCAGAAGTTCTCTCAGGTCAGCAGGTCCAGACTGAACTCTTTAGATTATCATATTTACAGATCCACCATGAGCAGTGGAGAGGCAGAAACCTGGAGCAGAACCAGAAGCTGTGAGCTGTTCCTTTAAAGAGGCTAAAACAAAATGACCTGCTGATTAACCAAAATGTGAGGATGATTCATTTTTCAGTTCAATAAATTTGTTCTGAAAATGACCAGAATGCTTTTAAAGTCTGAGTCCCAGAAAAACCATCTCTGCTCAGTGTCAGTTTCTGTTTCTGAATGTTTGTGTTTGTGGTTCAGGTTTTTAAACTGAGGCTCCTCCACAGGAGGAGGAGGAGGTGAGTCAGAGACACTGAGCTGAGAGCGACAGGTGAGAGTGACAGGTGAGAGGGACGACAGGTGAGAGCGACAGGTGAGAGCGACAGGTGAGAGGGACGACAGGTGAGAGGGATGACAGGTGAGAGCGACAGGTGAGAGGGACGACAGGTGAGAGGGATGACAGGTGAGAGCGACAGGTGAGAGGGACGACAGGTGAGAGCGACAGGTGAGAGGGATGACAGGTGAGAGCGACAGGTGAGAGGGACGACAGGTGAGAGCGACAGGTGAGAGCGACAGGTGAGAGGGACGACAGGTGAGAGCGACAGGTGAGAGCGACAGGTGAGAGGGACGACAGGTGAGAGCGACAGGTGAGAGCGACAGGTGAGAGGGACGACAGGTGAGAGGGACGACAGGTGAGAGGGTGACAGGTGAGAGGGACAGGTGAGAGCGACAGGTGAGAGGGACGACAGGTGAGAGGGACGACAGGTGAGAGGGACAGGTGAGAGCAACAGGTGAGAGCGACAGGTGAGAGGGACGACAGGTGAGAGGGATGGCAGGTGAGAGGGATGACAGGTGAGAGGGACGACAGGTGAGAGGACGACAGGTGAGAGCGACAGGTGAGAGGGACGACAGGTGAGAGGGACGACAGGTGAGAGGGACGACAGGTGAGAGGGGTGACAGGTGAGAGGGACAGGTGAGAGGGACGACAGGTGAGAGGGACGACAGGTGAGAGCGACAGGTGAGAGCAACAGGTGAGAGCGACAGGTGAGAGGGACGACAGGTGAGAGGGATGGCAGGTGAGAGGGATGACAGGTGAGAGGGACGGCAGGTGAGAGGGGTGACAGGTGAGAGTGACAGGTGAGAGGGACGACAGGTGAGAGTGACAGGTGAGAGGGATGACAGGTGAGAGGGGTGACAGGTGAGAGCGACAGGTGAGAGGGACGACAGGTGAGAGGGGTGACAGGTGAGGGCGACAGGTGAGAGGGACGACAGGTGAGAGGGATGGCAGGTGAGAGGGGTGACAGTTGAGAGCGACAGGTGAGAGGGGTGACAGGTGAGAGCGACAGGTGAGAGGGACGACAGGTGAGAGGGACGACAGGTGAGAGGGACAGGTGAGAGGGACGACAGGTGAGAGCGACAGGTGTTAGAAACATCACAGTGTTCACAGTTCACAACTCTGCATCCAATCCACAGCAGCATTATACTTCCTGTTTCTATCCCCTGAAGCATTATGGGAAGTGTATTTCAGCTCCTCCGAGCAGCAGAGCTGATCGATCGTTGTTCTAACTGAAGGTGTGATGAAGCAGCTGCAGCTTCTGATGCTTTATTTTATCTGACGTGTTTTCTACAGAACTAATAACAGCTCTGATGTAAACTCTGTCATTATTTAACCACAGGTTTGAAGAGTTTCATCTCAAAAACATCATGAAAATCTTCTCCCTGATCTTCGGCTTTTATCAGTGAAATGATCAAATCAGTTAAAGGGCTCCAGATTCTAATATTGAACGTGATCACACCAGCAGATGTTTCTGTTCCTGAGATGTTATTTTGAGTGAACATCCTCCTCCTGTCGTCATGGATCTGAACCTGGACTCTGTCCTGATGAGATGTCTGTAAATATCTGTAAAAAAGAGAAAAGAAAACCTATTTTATGGAGGTGGATGTAAGTGAAGTGCCTTTGTTTTTTACTCCTGAATCTGTTTGTTTGTTTACAGACTTTACCTTTGTTAGATGGTAAGAAAAACAGCTGATGTCATTAAAGACAGATTTAAAGTGACCGTGTCGGTTCTGTGTGTCGCCAGGAGAGGGAGACGTCGAGTCTGAGATCATTCACAGGAAACACGTTAAATCAGAGTTCAGGGCAGATTTCTGTCTCAGTCAGGAGTCACAGATCTGTGCAGGTGTGCAGGTGTGCAGGTGTGGGGCAGCTCTCCTCAGCTCTTCATCCTCTCCTCTCAGGTTGCTCAGCCTTTCTCATGGCACCCACTCTCAGCCTCAGTGTTTCTTCTCTGACTGCTGTTTTCCTGCTCTGTCACTCACCTGTTAAACACCTGAGCACCTGCCGGCCTCCACCTTCTCTTCCTCATTTCTCCTTTGTCCCAGCAAGAAAACAAATAAACCAGGACTCGTTTGGAGACTGGAGCATATGAAAGAGGTCATCAGGCAGAATTCAATGATACAAACCCCAAACTTTATTGATCAAAATAATTCAAACTGCAAAGTTTAACCAAAAGGAAATGTGGTAGCCGTCGCTCGAGAAATGAAGAACGGACCTTCATCAAACAGGAGGACGTAGAACTGAGCTCCCAGAGGTCTCCAGACCAAACAACACAAACACAGAAACATGCTGCATGCTGGGAGAAAACCTGTGAGAGGAGGAGGAGAGCTCCTCTCTACCTGCTGTATGTGTCCTCCACACAGCCTACTCCTAAACACCTCCTCCTCCTCTCTGAGTAACAGCTGCTGTGTCAGGTTCTCTGACCATGATACATCTGTCTCCTGGTCCTGGTCTCACCTGTCTCAGTCCTCCTCAGCTCCTGGTTCAGACCCTGGTTCTGTCTTCTGGTGGTCCTCCCTTCACAGATGCTCCTGAATGCAGCATCTGGTCTCTGATCAGCCTCAGAGGTCACATGACCTCCACTGGTTAAACATGCTGCTGCCTACAGAGACTTCAGGGTCTGAACTCAGTCCTTCAGGTTTCTGCTGCTTCTCAGACTCTGTGTTCCTCCAAGGATCATCATCTCCATCCCTGACCACGAGCTGTCCTCAGTCCAGACTGTTCTGGTCTGTGGTTCAGAGCAGGAGTGTCTCTCTCTGATGAAGACTCGTGTCCTCTGAGAGCTGCTCCTCTCCTCACCCCTCTAACACCCTGACACCTGCTCTGTCTCACTCAGTAGGTTCAGGTCTTAGTTCAGGTCTTAGTTCAGGTTTGAAGCTGCAGACTCGTCCGTCACTGAGACTTTGGAAGTGAGATGTGTCTCGCCTTCTCCGTCCCTGAGCTCTGACTCTGCATCGATCCTGAACCTGAGAAGTTTTGTCTGGGTGAGTTCAGGTTGTAAAGTCTGTGGATTTTAATAAGACTCAGCGTCAGACAGTGACAGAGCTGTAAAACACTCACAGCTGCTGACGTGTGCTCGCTGTCTCTGCTCTGTGATTTATCTTCACAAACTGCAGCTTCACACCTGTGACACGACTCCACAGTGAATCAGCTGCTGCCTGTTTACATCTTATTATACATTCATCAGTTAAGTTCTTAGAGATGTTGAAACGCTTCAGAATAATGTGCCAGTTAATTGTGATCTTTGATCATGTTTTTTTTGACTAATTAATGAACCTGAATAGAATCAATGAGTTTTAAACTCCAACATGTGAAAGGTTTTGTTTTCAGCTGTGAGTCGTCTCTCAGCTGTCAGGATGAAATCAGCTGCACTGACTAACGTTTTCTGTTCAACATATAATTGTGCTGCATTACTCATCTGTCTGTAGACTGGGGGGGGGGGCTTTAACACAATAGACTCGACAGTGTGTTGACTCCACGCTGCTCCTCTCATCATAAATCCAGCAGACAGCTCTGAGTTCGACTTCTGCTGCTTCTCACGTTCAGAGTCAAACCAACCGTCTGTCAGTCCTGACCTCCACCCTGCCCCCCCCCCCCCCCCCCCCCCCCCCCCCCACAGCGTCTCTGAGGACTGACAGCGATCATCGATTGGTGAAGTGAAGTTTATTCTCCTGAACATCAGACGTTCAGTGTTGATGTGACTCAGACTGAGTCTCTGAAGGCTGACATCTAATGACAGTGTACCTGCACACCTGGATGACCTCACACACACCTGAGACAGACAGACATGTGTTTGGAGTGAATCAGCTGTGAGACCTGAGAGGTGAGGGACCAGGTGAATCCCTCACCTGTTGACTGAGGTCACTGAACCAGCAGCCTTGTGGTGAACAGGTAAATGTTGAAGCTTTGACTCATTAAATAAACAGCAGTTAAATAAAGTCTGAAAGGAAACAGTTTCCTGGTTCATTGTCTCCTGAAGTCTCTGTGTGTTTGTACCTGAGCAGGTGAGTCTCACATGAAGGAAACATGAACTGATGTCCTGACCTGGTGTCTGTGATCACAGAACTGATTCTGTCAGTTTGGTTTATAATGACAAACACTGTGTTATCTATGGGGGTCACTCTCTCTCTCTCTCTCTCTCTCTCCCTCTCCTCCCTCTCCTCCCTCTCCTCCCTCTCTGTCTCTCTTCATTCAGTCAGAGTTGGAAACATGTCACGGAGGAAACAACTCAAACCGCAGCACATCCAGTCTGATCATTTGTTCCTGTCTGAAAACACAGGTGAGTTATTTTAATGCAAAGATAGTTTTTCATCTTTGAGAAAGTAAGAAGCTGTGAAGTTTAAAGCATCATGAGTTTCAGAGAAAAGAACATTTCTTTGAACAGACTGTGGATCATTTAAAAAGAAGCTGATTATATTGTATAATATTTCTCTCATACAGGACCTGCTGATCAGTGTGACAGTTGTATCAGTAGTTTAGTAGAGGTACTGCTGTGTCCTTCTGTGTGGGACAGATCTGTACTGATGTCATCATTTACTTTCATCCATGCTTTATTTTTCTAACTCACTTCAGTACCAAAGTTAAATCTGTTGAATTGAAGCTTAAATTGAACCTGAAACATATTTAAACTCTCGTATGTGAAGATCTGTTTTACACAGGGAGAATTAACGTCACTGTTAATTCTTAATTAAAACATTTGCAGAGTTCACTCAGGTGAGAAACTAGCTCTGCTGTTTCCTGGATTTCAGACTAATCTTAAATTGAAATGTTCTTATTTTCTACTGGTCACATCATTGACTTTATGCTTTAAAAAGACAGGACATTTATTTTGAAAGATGATGTGTTTGAGAAGAATGCTTTTAACTTGTAATTTAAGTTAAAAAAAAACAACATTAAAAACATGTATGAACTCTCTTTTATTCTATGTGTAAGAAACACTGCTGTAGACCTTACTCAGATGATGATAATTTCTGTTTCTGTTTCAGAAGATGTTTCAGACTCTCCTCCTGCAGTGGATCTCTGTGTCTGCAGTCGATGCTGTGCTGAGTTTATCACTCCATCAGACCTGGAACAACATCAAACAGACTGCTCTCCAAATCCTCCGGTTCTGATCATGAATGAGGACGAGGATCTGCTGTCCTGCAGTAAAACTTTCCCTGCAGCCTCATCACCGGCCAGGCCAGCAGGGGGGCCAGCAGGGGGGCCAGGTCAAACAGTTAACAACTCTGAGAACTGCAGCACTCCATCACAGGACAGATCCAAACACAGCACAGGATTCATGGATTGTTTTATCGGCAGGAGAAGCCACAGCAGTGTTGAAAGCTCTGGAAGCTCCGACAGTGGCAGTGAATCTAATACTGTCCTCTGTACCTCAGCATCTGTACCTCAACATGGCCGCTCAGCTGACCAGCGATTCTCATGGATGAAGAGCAACGTCATTATTGAAGACCTCGAGAGCACTAAGGTGGCCGTGGCTCAGTTTTCAGAGCAGACTCCCTCAGAGAGACACCACAGTAAGACGGCCATCTCATCTCTGCTGCAGCAGCTCCTCGCTCTGCAAATACAACAGATCCACCAGCTGCAGCTGATCGATCAGATCCGGCACCAGGTTCTGCTGTGTGCCTCTCACAGAGCCGAGATCCCAGAGACCCTGGTGATCTGCACCAAAGGCCTGTCATCCTCTAAATCCACCAATCAGCTCACAGCTCTCAGCGCTCACCTGTCTCAGCAACTTGCTGCAGCTGCTGGAATAGCCAAATGCTTATCAACTCAGTCGGCTAACATGAGTGACTTGGAGCCGTTAACCCAAAGTCCGCCAACCTCTGAGTCCTCACAAACTATCAGTGAGCTCGTGACTTCAGCTGTTCACAACCATCTTTCCAAAACAATGCTCAAAGGCTGCAGTTCATCTGACTCCCAATCGGGAATATTGTCTCAAACCAACATGTCCTCTTTGATGTTTAGTAATAATCACTCCATCAGTAAGACCTCTGAGAGCTCTGGCTCACCTCAAACCTCAAACTCCGAGCACACAGCTTCAAACTCTGTAAACGTCAGTGTGATTGTGGAGGATCTGGACGCCCTGGCAGCTTTAGCCCAACAGAGGAAATGTAAGAACCTGACCCTTTCTGAACCCACGCTGTCTTCAAAAGAGTCTTACTTCAAACGCAAGTGCAGATTTTGTGGGAAACTCTTTGGGAGTGACAGTGCATTGCAAATCCATCTGCGATCACACACCGGTGAACGGCCATACAAATGCAACATCTGTGGAAACCGGTTCTCCACCCGCGGGAACTTAAAAGTTCATTTTCAGAGGCACAAAGAGAGGTACCCGCACATCCAAATGAACCCTTATCCTGTTCCTGAGCACCTGGACAACATCCAAACCAATGGTGGGCTTCCTCACAGTGTGTCCTTGTTACCAGAGAAAGCAGCTGCAAAATGGCTCAATGGGTCCTCAACTACAGTTAGCTCCAGTGTGAACCAGTCAACCAACCTGTCCCATCTCATCAAAAAAGAGGAGCAGCTGATCTTAGTACCCATCCCCTTTTCTCAAGGTGACCTTCACTTGGATTCAGCAGCAGGTATGGACTTGAGGTCAACAGCAAACCCTACAAAGACTTCTGACTCATTTGAGACCAAAGAACACACACTACAAAGGACAACCAATCTTAAAACTGAAAATGTAAAACCATTGTTAAACTTCTCTAAAATGGTGACCACAAAGTCAGAGGAATCAGTTGATGTCATACCAAATCCATTCATCTATCCAACTTCTACCTCAGGATTCCTCTCATTAAAACGCTCTGAAAACCCCAAACTCCAGCTGCTGTCTGGGTCCAGTGACAAAACAGTGTCAGACCCCAGTGAGTGTCTCGTCTGCCACCGAATACTCAGTTGTCAGAGTGCCCTTCGGATGCATTATCGGACTCATACAGGGGAGCGTCCCTACCAGTGTAAACTGTGCAGCCGAGCTTTCACCACCAAAGGAAACCTGAAGACACATCAAACTGTTCACCAAGCAGGGATACCGCTGAGTGTCCAGCACTCGTGCCCCATCTGCCAGAGGAAGTTTACAAATGCTGTGGTCTTGCATCAGCATGTACTCATGCACATGGAAGGTCACATACCCAACACAAATCAGAAATACACACTGGACTCTGATGAAGAAGTCAAGGACACAGCAAAAGTGAATCATGTTAAGAAGTTTTTGGATGACGGTGATGTGGGCTTTTGTGAGACTAGACTGTCTGAATTCAAATCCTTGTCCATCCATTTGTCCCCATCATCATTTGGTAAAAATCTAATTGATGCTAAGAAGAAAAGTTACCATGGGCCACATGGGGAGGTCAAGCTCAACTGGATCAAGACAGAGAGGCCAGAAGAACCAAATGATGAAGATAGTCAACAAGCTGCTGACAGTTCAGCTTCCACACACTCTCTGTCACCAAATGACCAAGCTTCACTTTATTTTAAAACCGCAAACCTTGATGAACCTTTCCAGATGTGGCCCAATTCAACCACTTTAACACTCGGTGCAGGTGCTACGGCACCCACTGACCTAAAATTGACTAACTACACAGAGGGATCTCCAAGCCTGACTCACAGCCTCAGAGAAAAGGGGATGTTTAAGAGCACTTTTTGTGATATATGTGGAAAGAACTTTGCCTGTCAAAGTGCCTTGGACATTCACTACAGAAGCCATACCAAGGAGAGACCATTTGTCTGCACAACATGCATGAGGGGATTTTCCACAAAGGGGAATCTCAAGCAGCACATGCTCACTCATCAAATGAGGGACTTTCCATCACGTCTCTTTGAACCTTCCAATCCTAACCAAGTGTCCAGCTCTAAGAGCCTTGTTATTTCCACTGGATCAGAACCTGTGAGGACAGAGATGACTGCTTTTCTGAACTCCTCTGTTGGGGACAGCTGGGATCATCCTGGTCATTCACTGAGCTCCTCTGGATGTATTGTTACACCACCTCGTCGGACACCCAGGCAGCATCACTGCAAGACTTGTGGAAAGAGCTTCTCCTCATCCAGTGCTCTGCAGATCCATGAGAGGACTCACACTGGGGAGAGGCCGTTTGCCTGTACTGTCTGTGGACGAGCTTTTACTACCAAAGGAAATCTAAAGGTTAGTTTTACCATTACATATTCTTCCACAAACACTTAGCCCATAATACAACACAGATTCTGTTTTTGTCTCATCTGTTCTCCTCCCACTTTGGGGGCAAGTTCTGAACTTAAATCTGGGCACTGCTCAAGAGGTGATACTAGATGATACATTAATCACTACTACTGTAAAAATGGGATTCCTTATCATGGACAAGTCCCATATGGTCTAGTGGTTAGGATTCCTGGTTTTCACCCAGGTGACCTGGGTTTAACTCCTGATATGAGAACATCTAGCTTTCATCTTGGACTCTTTGGGTCTCTGTTCTCTCAAACAAAACTTCTGAAAACAAATCCACTGACTTGAGTTAAGCAGCTAGGATTCCTGGTTTTCACTCAGATGGCTTGGGTTCAGCTCTTGTTGTGGAAATCATTATTTAGCCATCATGAATCTGCAGAGGGATCAGTCTAAATCATTCATTCAGTCACTAAAGCTTTAATGAATCCTGGTCAAAAACTCCACATTGTCTCTTTAATGTGACAGTTTTTGAGTCTTCAGCAGACCAGGGACTTTTTAGTCTTTTGTCTGTCTGATTGAATTCATGGTCAGGTTTAACTACAGGTTACAGTGTAGTGGACTGATCCCCCTACAGGTTCATACTGGCTAAATGTTAATTCCCATACTGAGAATTGAACCCAGGCCACCTGGGTGAAAACCAGGAAACCTAACCGCTAGACCATATGGGATCTGTGTTATATTACAGTGATTTACATTCAAACAGGAATCTGAGAACACCCCAGAACCCTCTGTCCTTAATGGTTTAATTATGATAGAAGAGTGAGATAAAAACTCTGTGGAACTTCCAGCACCAATAACAGCACCATATCCTGTTGCAGGTTCATATGGGAACTCACATGTGGAACAGCGCCCCCAGTAGGAGAGGCTGCAAACTGTCTGTGGACAGATCAGCAATGGGGTTCAGGACTCATCCTGTGAGACTTCCTGAGCCGCCACAGAAGAACCCAGCTGTGGTTTCCAGCAGCACAGAGTCTTTCAGAGAGCTTTTCTCTGCAGGTTTGAAGATGAACGATGTCTGTGTGACTCCAAGCGGAGGCTCGTCCTCCGGACACCTGTGGACAGCTCAGGTCCACCACACAGACCTGAGTGACCCTCCTGTTGTTTCTGGGGGGAATAATAATTAGAGAGACTTGTTACTGATTCTCTGACCTGATGGACAATAGGGACAAAAGACATGAATACTGTGCAGCTTTATGCACCTTATTCCTCAACAGTTTTGTGTTAATATTAATAAACTGAGTGCACATTATTGTAACTTTATGCAGTTTGTGTGAATTTACCATAAACATTTAAAATAAAAAGTGCAATGTCATCATGTGCAATAAATGTTCAAACATGCTGAGATGGGTGTTTGTCAGTTTCCAGGTTTGACATGTTAATAATGTTGAATTTCTTTGTTTCTGTTTTTGATGTGATGATTAAAACTCTGTTGAATCTGTCAGTGTTCAGCACTGAAGTCTTTTCTCGTAAAACTGAAGGAGTTTGAAAACACTTGAGAGTGTGTCTGGGTTTATTGTTGCCCCTGTGGCTGTTTGGGGTAAAACCAGTTACTCCGGCTGTGGTTCTGTCTTCTATCCTCTGGCCTCAGGGGGCAGCAGTGAGAATATTACAGCTTAGGAAGAACCAAAAAGAGGTGAAGAAGACATCACTGACAAACTCACCACGACAAGAGACACAAAGGGGTTTTTTTTGCCTTAGAGGAGAGAGTGGGTGAGTTTTATTAAAATAAAGTGAGTAACAGAGGTGGTAAATTGTTTAATGGGAACTTTAATTATTGTTTCAGTTTGTTGTAGCAACTGTTGTAGAAGCTGATGTGTCTTAGAGAGAAAACCTGAGGAACAGGCTTCATTCTTTGTTGAGTTACAAGCAACAGAGGAACAGAGGAGGTTTCTGCTGCGATGTATGAACGTGAACCTCGTCTGTCAGTATTTCATGTTGTGCCTCTGTGATGTGGAGCTGATGTTGTTGTCTGAGCTGAGAGTCAGTCGACTGTAAGGTCACAGTCAGAGTGATGAGTTCAGCTTCCACACAGACGACTAAAGCCTGAAACAAAACCTGCACAAAGCCTCTCAAAGATAGATATCTGCAACAGACAGACATGAATCACTGCTGCACACACACTCTATCACAATGATGAAAATAACAATGACCAACTGCCACATACATTCACCACAGCACGCAAGGTGGATTAATCCACCACAGAAAATAGTCCCCAATGTTTCCTCCTGCTTATTTCCATAAAAACTACAGTGAAACTACAGAGACTGTTTAAACTTAAACTAAATATCTGGGAGGTGTTTTAAAGACTGACGTCTTCAATAGGAACCAGTGAGCCCAGTGCTGAGAGCCACAAACAGAGGAAATGTCAGGAATGAAAACTTCATTTGGTTTTGTAATAAAACAAATAAAACACAGAATCACAGCAGCGTCAGGCTTCAGGAACCAGTCAGATTAACCTGAATAAAGCAGCTCCTTTTAAACTAGATTCCTGTTGTGATTATGATATCACAGCTCAGTCATAAAACAGCAGCAGAAAACTCTGGATGTTCACTGAGTCCTTGTTGTAGTCAGGTGTGTGTGATGTGTGTATTTTCATGCCACATGACAAAAGCCTCACAATGCTCCCAGCAGCTTACTTAAAAAAAAAACAACAACAAAAAGAAAAACTCATGGGTGGTGAACAAAGGTTCTTTTCTAATGAAGCATATTTCACATCAAAACTGCTGTGCTCGGCATGTTGTTTGCAAGAAGGCATTTCCTTTGTGAAGCATTTCAGCACTGATCACCGCACTTTTGTTTCTCTGACAATGGAAATATTCAATAACAAGAAGACCTGCCAAATCTGCGACGGGGGCCAAAATCTCTGCGTCCCGCCCCGTCCAGCCCCCGGTGTCCGATGATAACACTGTGATTATGGCTCTGTGGTCACCTGGCTGCACACTCTGTGTTATCAGGTCCATCTGTCTCAGGCTAATCCAACTGTCCTGTAATAAATCCTCCTTCATCAAGCTGCTGATGGTTCTAATGGACTAAATTAAAAGCTGTGGACGGACCCCAGACAGTTGATCCTCAGGCTGGGACGAGGACATCAGGTCTCAGGTGTTAAAGTCGACTTTAAAGTCATTGAAGTTCTGAGGATTTTAGTCCTGGTTGATCTGGTTCCATCTGGTTTCTGGTTCCTGGTTCTGTGAGTGTGATTTAACACCTCAAGTCCCAGAAACCCTTTAGTCGATATTAGTGTTTGTAGATTGTAGGTCAGAGGCAGAACAATCAAAGCTTCTCTATAGACAGAGGTTACAGAATATTAATACACTGTTCATCATCCTATCACAGCTGTTCATCGTCCTATCACAGCTGTTCATCATCTTATGTCAGCTGTTCATCGTCCTATCACAGCTGTTCATCGTCATATGACAGCTGTTCATCGTCCTATCACAGCTGTTCATCATCTTATGACAGTTGTTCATCGTCCTATCACAGCTGTTCATCGTCCTATCACAGCTGTTCATCATCTTATGTCAGCTGTTCATTGTCTATGACAGCTGTTCATCGTCTTATGTCAGCTGTTCATCGTCTTATGACAGCTGTTCATCGTCCTATCACAGCTGTTCATCGTCCTATCACAGCTGTTCATCGTCTTATGACAGTTGTTCATCGTCCTGTCTCAGCTGTTCATCGTCCTATCACAGTTGTTCATCGTCCTGTCTCAGCTGTTCATCGTCCTATCACAGCTGTTCATCATCCTGTATGACAGCTGTTCATCGTCCTATCACAGCTGTTCATCATCTTATGACAGTTGTTCATCGTCCTATCACAGCTGTTCATCGTCCTGTCTCAGCTGTTCATCGTCCTATCACAGCTGTTCATCATCTTATGACAGTTGTTCATCGTCTCAGCTGTTCTCAGCTGTTCATGTTCATAGGTTTTAATAAAGTTGAGAAATCAGGTCCTGATCTCTGAAAACATGTTTCTGTTTTTAGCGGAAGATCAGTTTGACCTCAGGTTGTTTTAAAGAGCTTAGCAGTGATGCTGTGCAGCTAAGGTGTAGTTCAGGTTGGACTTGATAAAGGTAGTTCAGGTACATACGATCAGTGTACAATGACAAATTCAAAGACGTTCAGCTGTGATCAGATACGATGAGAGAGCTGGGATATAAACATGCAAACAGCTGCAGAGATTCAGAGGAGCCATGTATCTTCACCTGTCGCTCTGACACAGGAACCTTCCTCATCAACATTCACCACGGCCTGATGTTTTCTGTTCTTATCACTGGTCCACAGTCTCAGTCAGTCTGAGAGCTTATCTGTGCACTGTTTAACCCTGACCCACAACCACGTCCCTGAACGCAACACAACTATTATACAAGGATAAAAGAATCCATCAGTCAGAGAGGAAGAATCAGGTGTCCAGAGATTCTGTCTCTTATTCCTCTGAGTTCATTTCTCATCGTGTGGATTCATTTTTATTTCTTGTTTCAGCTTCATTTTCTCTCTAAATCATTGTTTTCTAACCGACTGTGTAACAGTTATCACCATGAGCTCACAGCAGGAGTCTTAATGAGCAGCAGTGAGTGCTGTAGTTACTTGTTTTTCCCTGGGTTTTGCCTCATAGGGTGAAATCTCTAAGGTCATCAACGCTGCAGTGTTTCAGCTCCAGACCATGAGGATCCATCCCTCCCCAATGTCTCCCACATTAACCAGATGAAGAGAGAGAACTGACATACATAAAGAAGGTTTTATGGAAAAATGTGCAGAGGAGTACAAGGTGTTTTCACAGGTAGAACAACCTGAGAGACAAAACCTGGGGTAAAATCAGCCTTAAATCCCTCACTGCTGACTGTAAAGTGAAGTGACCTTTAACAGTGGAGAACTGCCCATGTCCTCTGAGACCTTTCTTTATGAACTGATTGATTATTGATCAGAGGACACATGATGGCAGAGAGCAGCTGAATCCATCAGTGATAAACACACAGAGGCTTCATCTGTTTATCAGTCAATCTCAGATGGGTCTGACATTTGATGTGACCTTTTTACAGAGTCCAACAGTTTTCCTCTGGTCTTCGCTCTCATCTCTCTCTTTATAAAAACCTTTAAAAATGAGGAGGCAACAGTTTGCTCAGCTGCTCCAAACAGGCAGGAAAGCTCTGCATTACAGAATCAGACCCCACTGATGAAACCTGAGATCAGTTTGTTGAGTGGAGCGTCAGCTGACTGAGTCTCACTGTACAGCCTGAGAACAAACAGAGACCTGTGTCCTCCAGCTGGTACAGACTGACAGAAATGGATCAAAACTGATAAATAAATGCATCGAGCTGCAGCGTGCTCTGTTCAGACAACAAGGCCTCAGAGAAATGCCTTTGTTTCCATCACAAGAGCTCGTTCAGCTGCTTATTTTCTGTATGAGAGACGCTGACGTTCACAGACTGAGGATTGTTTTTTTAATAAATGGACGGCAGTGTGAAGAGAGGAGCACCAGGAGCCGCTCACTGCTGCCCTGTGTAGTATCATACTGTTAATACACTGATATTAATCACACACATACACAGCTCTGTGAAACATATAAAGTCCTTCATTAAAATAAAAAATAGAATACAATAACATTAGACCCTATAATAAATCTTTAAAAGAACAGTGTAAAGAGACACATCGTGAAGCAGCAGATAAAATCTCTACACTGGGAACAACAAGAAGAAGTTCAGTCAAACTGTATCTCACCAAGTTCACCTGCAGCTGCACGCCGCCATCTTGGAACCAAACAAACAAACAAATAACTTCAGAGTTAATGAATCCTCTTAGATGAGTTGAGAGAGTTTAAAGTGTTGTTCAGCAGAGAGCTGAGAGAGAGAGAGAAGAAACACATCAACAGATTCAGGTTTATTACTCAGACCAGACTTTAACTTGAACTTTATTCATTTGTCTCTTTACAGGATCAACACAGGAAGACAAGTGAAACCAGTCACTGTCATAGATTCAAGTGAAGGAACTGTCTAAAGGTAAATCAGTTCCTGATGAACAGTAAATGTTTCTGAACTCTGAACTGAGTCACAGTGAAGTTCAGTAAATGTTTGGTGTCAGTGTGGACATCAGGGTCAGAGGTCAGAGGTCAGAGTTTCAACTGCTCAGAAAATAAATGAAGATTCAGAGAAAACAGAGAGAGTGTCTCCATCCAGAGGAGCAGAGAGGAACTGCAGGTGAATACCTGAACTACACTGATGATATATGTGATGTGCTGATGTCTGTTGTGATGATGTTTATCAGCCTGGATGGACTGAGTACGGTGGCCCTGAGGTCCAACACAGAGGAGGTGAACATCAGCTCTCCTTCTGTCACGTTCTGGTTTTAGTTTCTTGTTCTCTGGAATATTATTCTTGTGTTTTGTCCAGTGTTGTGGTGTTTGGCTCCTCAGGGCCACCGTAGAGGAATGTTAACCACACCTGATGGCCTGATGGCCTGCAGGTGTTTATACCTGAGATCAGACTCGACAGTCGACGTCCTGTCAGGTGAGTTACTCATTAAAAACAACTGGTCCAGAGTCACATTTGTTGTTGTGACAATCTGTGTGGTAAACTCCACCCGCCTGGTGTAACAGGAGCCAGAAAGCAAACGTTCTCTGATCTGCTGATTCAACAGGCACCAACACAGTTTACCACAGTTTCACTTCCCTCTGCACACGTTTGTTTCTCTCACTCTTGCTTCACTGGTATGAATTTATCCACAGAGGAACTTCCTTTTCTCTCCTGTGTCAGAACAAACACACTCGTCTCTATGAGCGACCGAGGCTCTCTCTGATTCTCTGAACCAGTGGATCAGCCGGTAAGAGGACAGACGGTAAGACAGACACTAGTCACTGCTCAGAGAGGAACAGGTTCCAGACAGAGGCAGGTTTATGAGCTGTGGTGTGATGGTGCGTTCATGTTCTCCATGTTCCAGATCAGCTGTCAGGGCGAGATGGCAGAACCACAGAGGGACAGGACCGAGCCCACAGCTCTGACTGCAGGTCTGTGTTTAGGTCTCATCGGCAGCTGATGGACTCATTCTGTCACAGTGTCACAGTCAGGTGTGGCCCCTGCTTGTCTGTGAAAACCTCATGTGAGCTCCAGCTCAATAAAATAAAACAGGTTGATATCAGAGGAGCGAGGAGGCGCCTCGAGCTGTTTCCTGTTTGTGACTTACAGAGCTGAATGAAACGACCGCAGAGACAGAACAAGCAGAGCGTCCGGGCCCTGTCTCATGATCACTGACACACATACCTGTTTTATATCACAACACTGTGTGACTGTACATCATGTGTGTGTGTGTGCAGCTGAAGGTCCCAGTTGTTCCAGTCTGACCACTAAGGAGCTGCAGCAGAACCTGAGAGCAGTGAAGCAGAGAGAGCGACCGGTCCGGCTGCTGTTTGAAATCCCATCCACTCGAATCATCGAGCAGACTCTGTCCAGATATGTGGTGAGACACCTGAACACACAGTCAGAGGTCAGAGGTCAGAGGTCAGGAGCTCTCTGGGCCTTCCTCCTCTCATTACTTTAATGTTTGAGGCACAGTAACAGCTCCTGGATGGAGGATGGAGAGAACCAGCCTGTTGACAACAAGTACAATCATAGAAATGAGAGAGTGAGTCACTGTGTCAAGACTCTTCTGCACAGTGAGTCCGTGAACACATCACTAAACCATCATGTTGTCTGTCCTCAGGTGTATCAGATCGTGGTGATGCGTTCAGGGAGCTTTGACTCCCGTCGTGTCTCGGTGGAGCGTCGTTACAGTGACTTCTCCCGCCTCCACCACAGACTGATGGAGGAGTTCAGTGAGGAGCTGGAGGAGGTGCCGCTGCCCCGTAAACTCCTCACCGGGAACTTCTCCCCGGAGATGATCTCTGAGCGCCGCCTGGCCCTGCAGGATTATTTAGCCCAGCTGTTCTCGGTCCGCTGCGTCCGACTCTGCCCCCACTTCTCCCGGTTCTTCACGGAGCAGGAGCAGAGGAGGGCGCATGCTTTACTGCGGGCGGGGCAGTTCGACGCGGCTCTGGAGCAGCTGCAGCTGGTCTTAGAGATCCAGGAGAAGCTGTTACCGTGGCAGAGCCCCACCCTCACCGTCCCCACCCTCTCCGCCCTCGCCGTCTGTTACCGGGACCTGGAGCGGCCGGAGCAGGCCTTCTCCGCCGCTCAGAAGGCCCTGCCCCCGGTCAGACGGTACGGGCTCAAACACTACCGGGCTTCCCTGCTGGACCTGCTGGTGGATCTGGGCTACCAGCTGAGGCGGCCTGTGGCCCAGCTGCAGGAGGAGCTGACCGGCCTGAGAGACGCAGAGAGAGGAGAGGTGTCCTCCCGCTCCCTGAAGGAGCTGGTGGTCCAAGAGTTCATCTGACGACTGGAGAACAGACCACAGGCCAGCAGAGACCAGCAGAGACCAGCAGAGACCAGCAGAGACCACAGACCCATTATTTGCAGCATTAAAGAAACATATCCTCTAACAGGTGTTGTGTTCAGGGACCCGGTGTCAGAACATTTTGTCCTCCTGAGCAGATTCCTCAGAACTGATCCAGCCCAGGAGGTCTGGATTCAGAGGCAGCATTCAGACACAGGGTCAGAGGTCAGAGGTCAGAGGTCACAGAGACAGATTCAGATTCAGGTCTTTGTTTGTGACAGAGTCAGCATATTAGGAACACCTCTGAGTATAACACAGTCCAGTGTAACACTATCCCTGATCCTGATCCTGATCCTGATCCTGATCCTGATCTGTGCTGAGCTTCAGTCTGATCTGAAACTTAAATACTGATTCTCTGACAGTCGGCCTCCGTCAGAGACCAGGATCCAGTAAATCACTTGTTCCAGTCAGTGACAGACGGTGATCAGTGAGTGAGCAGGATGTTTCCTGTGTGGTGAATGAATGTCTGCAGACGAAGCTGAGTGTGCTCACAGATTGGTCAACACACAAACTGAGTTTCAACAAAACAGTCGAACGGCTCAAAACTCTCGAGTTACACAACGACACGTCTCTCTGGGTTTTCTTTGTTTTCGGTGACAAGTCAGAGAGGATTTGTAATGAATGTCTGTGAAGCAGCAGAGGATCCTGTAAAGGTTAGAGTTGGATTTACTCTGAGGAATGAATGTAATGAACTCAGAGGAAGCTTGGTCTCATTTCTTGTTCAACATTTAGCAGCTGTTCAGAAGCTTAAATCATCTTTTTCTTTCTGATCATGGATCATTTACAGATCAGAGTCACTTCAGTAATCTGAGCAGATGTACACTGTGTATTCACCTGTGATGTGGCTGTGACTCTCTGTGCCTATAGACTTTATAATAAATTATCAGCTTTCATTTATTACATTCTGATCTCTGAATAAACACTGATTTCTCCTCATGGTTGGAACTTTAATCATCCATCTATCCCAGTTTAATAATAATAATAATACATCGATGATATCAGCGGTAGATTAGCCGGACTGCTTACGCTGCTCGACGTTCGATTGCTCCTGTCTGAATGAGCAGCCGCTGCTCGTGGCTTCAGCTGAACATTTAACCACTGAACAAACAGAAGCTGCTGATTTTCTCTCTGTGACCCGGTGAACGATGGCGAACGACTCCGTGAAACTCTCCAAAAACCTCCTGCGTATGAAGGTGAGTGAAACAGTCTTTGTTCATAAATGAGGGAAGCTAGTTAGCTAGCTAGGGAAGGTGTGTGTGTTAGCTACAGCAGAGCTAGCTGTCTGACGCCACGCCGAATCCCATTCAGAAATCAGACAATAACAGAGTTCCTGCCTCAGTGAAAGCGCTGAATATTTACAACTGTCGAGTTAAGACATTTGAATATAAAGTTTGAACCAGTGATTAATTCGGTGAAGTCATCAGACTCCCTCACTGACTCTGTCTCCACTGAATAGAGTGGTGGACAGACAGGAGCACACGATGATGCCAGTGGTGAGTTAGGTGCAGTAGCTGAGGGGAAACGCTGGTGCTGTGGTCTGATGACTGTTGCTGCTGTGTTTGGTGAAGTGTGGTTCTGTGTTCAGTTCATGCAGAGAGGTCTGGATGCTGAGACGAAGAAGCAGCTGGAAGAAGACGAGAAGAGAATCATCAGTGATGAACACTGGTATCTGGACCTGCCAGAGCTCAAAGCTAAAGAGTAGGTGTCACACACACACACACACACACACTGCAGGAACTGAGAGCTCCATACCAAACTCCATTCAGAAACCTGCTGATTTAAGTGTGATAAGTTGTGTATGTGTGATCATGTGAGAGTGTTTTTCCTCCCTGTCTCTCAGGAACCTGATCATAGAGGAGAGGAGTTTTGTTCCCTGTGAGGACCTGAAGTACGGCCGCATGTCCTTCAAAGGTTTCAACCCTGAAGTGGAGGTTTGTTCCAGCTGTTTACTGAAGTGATGATTCACTAAAATGTTCAAATCAAGAACCAGAGAGAAGAACTGTCCTCCTCCTCTGAGTCACAGAAACATTTTATATTCAGGAAGAAAACAGATCTGACTGTTCCACTGTTGGAGTGGAAACATTAAAGCAGAGGTATTTTATTTTGAAGGTGACATGATCATTCTTAGGTTTCCAGGAGAGAGGAGGACTTTAACCTTGGTCTACAGATGAGGCTCAGATGTAACTGTGGCCTGATGGTGGTTTTCACTCACAGAAACTGATGGCGCTGATGAATCCCAGAGATGAAGAGGAGAAACAGAAAGAGGAGGAGGTGAGCAGGATGCAGACCGACGTCACAGATGAAGAAATGGCTCTGAGGTACGTCACTGTTCCAAGTTTAGGTTGATTCACTTACTTAATTAAGTACATTTCCTTCAGTACTCTGTTACTTTAAATTATCTGATAACTGATAACTTACTCTGCAGATTCAGATGAATAAAACACAAATATAATGAAGAAATAAATTGATGTTTTTTATTGAATAAGAAAAGACTTTTATTAAAACCTGTCACTTATTGTTTTAACAGCTGATTTAAACTAAAACTGGATTTATGTTTTTGACTTTTCATTGAACCTGATGATATTTCTAATAAAACATGATGGTGTGTCCTAGTTGTGATAAAAATATTGAAAGCAGCTGTTAATCCACTGTAAAAGGTTTATGAAGAAGCTGGGCTGTTGTTTGTTAGTACTGAAACCTTTTAAACCTCCCTCAGTCTCTTCAGCCTCTGACCGTGTGTTCGGTGTGTTTCAGGTACGAGAGTTTAGTTGGGAGCATGAAGAAGAAGTTTGTGAAGAAACGTGAGCGAGCGGCGATGGAGGAGGACCTGAACCAGAACGTCGTAGAAACAAACACAAAGAAAGCTTTTGTGAAACCTCAGGACTGAACTGATGATGAGACTCAGAAACATGTTTTTATGTAAAGAACTCAGGATGAATGTTTTTTTACGGCTGTGCAGCAGAGACTGTTTTCTACAGAGGACACGATGAGGGAGAGGATGTTCTTCATCCTGATTTTAAACACATGACAGTGTTTCCCAGTCTGTGCAGCAGAGCTGAGGCCTTCATTAAACACATGGCTCAGTGTGTCCATGTGTCTGTCAGGTCATTTTTAAACAGACCATGAGCAGTGCTGCAGAGCTGAGTGTGTGACTGCAGCCTCACTACACAAACACTTTGTTCAGGTTTGGACCTCAGGTGAGTTTCCTGTCTGAGTTTACAGATGGTGACAGGAAGTGATTCATGGGAAATCAACACAGACTAAAGCTGTGTCCCACGTCCAGGTTCAACTCTGAACAGGTTCTAAACCAACAACAGACACAAGAGACACAATGAACTCCACAAATACAAAGTAAAGTGTGTTTCCTTAAAGTTTGTGTTGTCCAGTGTTTCTGTGAAGCTGATTCACCTGCACCCTCACTTCACTTTCACTTCACTTCACTTCACTTTACTTTACTTCACTTTACTTTCACTTTACTTTACTTCACTTTACTTCACTTTACTTCACTTCACTTTACTTCACTTTACTTTACTTCACTTTACTTTACTTCACTTTACTTTACTTTCACTTTACTTCACTTTCACTTTACTTTACTTTACTTCTTTACTTTACTTCACTTCACTTTACTTTACTTTTTACTTCACTTCACTTTACTTTACTTCACTTTACTTCACTTCACTTTACACTTCACTTTACTTTTACTTTACTTCACTTACTTTACTTCACTTACTTCACTTTACTTTCACTTACTTCACTTTACTTCACTTTACTTTACTTCACTTTACTTTACTTTTTACTTCACTTTACTTCACTTTACTTACTTCACTTCACTTCACTTTACTTCACTTCACTTTGTTTCACTATTTCACTTCACCTTACTTCGGCAGCTTCTTTTGCTTTGTGTGTTGAAGCTTACTCCTCAGAACACCTGGACTCAGTCTGGTTGTTTATGAGCTGCAGTGGTTCAGTGGTTCAGTGGTCAGGAGGAGACTGTGTTGAGTGTGTTGCTGCTGAAGAAAAGAAAATGCCCAAACGTTTCTCTCAGAGTTTAATAGTGTCGATGTGTAGATGTGTCTGTGCTGACTGAACTGTGTGTTTGACACTTTCCATACAAATGAAGTGACAGTGACCAGGTACATTATCAGTGTTGGTGCATTCAGGTCCTGTGGGATTTTTTATGATGAACAAACCAGATGAACAGGATTCTTCTCAGTGCTGATGTGTTTGATTTCTGGATGATTGTAACAGTCTCTGCTGTTCACTGTGATGTCTGAAACCACCCGGACCTGGTCTCTGGTCTCTGGTCTCCGGTCTCCGGTCTCAGGTCCTCCTGAGTCCTGCAGGTTCACAGTCGGTGAGTTTAGGGAACCTGGAGATGATGAGGTCGAAGGCGGAGGTGGGACAGTGACGGTGGAGGAACGGCAGCAGCCATCCCATCTGTCCGGGGGTGTACAGGGGCCTGGGCCGGACCGACAGCAGAGCGTCACACAGGTCGTCCACCACCGGAGACAGATCCTCCGGAGTCTGCTGGGACATTCTGGACAGACTGACGGGGAGGGAGGAGATGTACGCCTCCCCATAATCCTCTCTGGCTGCAGAGGAAACGGCTGAGAGGAGCTCGTCTCTGTAACGAGCGATGTCATCACTGTTTCCAAAGATGTCTGAGAGGAGAGAGAGTTTATTCATCTCTGACTGACCTGAGCTCCGTCTGTCTGTCTGTCCATCTGTGTCTGTCTGTCTGTCTGTCTCTGTCTGTCTGTCTGTCTGTCTGTCTGTCTGTCCCTCAGTCTGTCTGTCTGTCTGTCTGTCTCTCTGTCTCTGTCTGTCTCATCTGTCTGTCGTCTCTGTCTGTCTCTCTGTCTCTCTGTCTCTGTCTGTCTCTCTGTCCCTCCATCTGTCTCTCTGTCCCTCGGTCTGTCTGTCCGTCTGTCTGAATCAACAACATACACTAAACACAAACAACTGCAGCTTAGAAGCTTGAAGTTGTTTTGGTTCATCAGAAAATAAAAAGTTCAGACTTTAGCTTGAATCATGTTTGAATCATGTTCTCTGATTTCATTCAGTGAGTTTGAAAACTTTTGGATTAAAGTTGCACAGATGTTGAGTTGTTTACTGTATTTGCGTTGCTGTGGCTCAGGAGGTAAAGTGTTCGATGCCCGGCTCCTCCAGTCCAAAAACACAGGGTCATGAAAACAGGTGTGATTTAAAAGAGCAAATGAGTTTCGAGTCAGACTGTGTCAGACTGCAGTTTAACTCAAAGGAGGAAATAAAGCAAATGAAGGAGATTCAGAGAAAATTCAAAAAGAAGAAGTGAATGAACAAAAGAACAAAAGAGGAAGAAGAAAAACAGTAAAAGCAAAACAAAGAGCAGTAGAGTCAGACTCTGGATCAGTTTATGGCCTGTGAATGTGTAGGGTCACCTGTTCAGGTTCACACCTGTCAGGTTCTGAGCTGATGAACATGTGGACTAACACCTGAACTCTGACCTACTTGTTCTGAATCCTGCAGGTTGGATTAAAGCCACGCTGACGCCCCACTCAGCCAGCTCCAGCCTCATCACCTGGGAGAAAACACTCAGAGCTGCTTTAGAGGCTCCGTAAGCAGCGAAGCCGGGCAGCGGCACCTCGCCTGCACGACACACACCTGCCTGTTAACACACCTGACATCTATTTACAGGTTGATGTGGTTTTAATGTGCAGCTCTGCGGCCAGGTGTACCTGCCATGCTGGACATGTTGACGATGCGTCCTCTGGACTGTCTCAGCAGAGGCAGGAAGACCTGACACATGTTGACAGCTGCCAGGAAGTTCACCTCCAGGCAGCGTCTGCAGGCGGAGAGCGGGTGGAGCTCTGCGTTGGCCGGGCAGAGGAGGATTCCTGCGTTATTCACCAAACCCCACAGACCTGCAGGGACGGCACACAGGACCAGGTGACCCTCACAGACTCTCTGTCATCACTGCTCCAGCAGATCACAGGTGAGACCAGCTCAGACTCACCTGTGCGTCCGACCTGGCTGCAGATGTAGCTGTGAACCGTCTCCACCTGGGAGCTGTCGGTCACGTCGAGCTGCAGAACCTGCAGGTTCTCAGATCCTCGTTCTCTGAGCCGCTGAGCTCCGGCTCCGTTCACATCCAGCACACCTGCAAACACCTGCACCCCCACCTGACTGAGCCGCTGAGCCAGGACGTGGCCGAACCCCGAGTCACACCCTGAGAGAGGAACAGATGCTGTGACATACTCTGCTTAGATCCAGTCTCAGGTGGTCTGGATCAGGAGCAGGGATCAGACGTCAGCCTGGTGCTGATCTGAGCTCAGTCTCAGGTCTGATTATGATCTGATGTTTTACAGCATCAACATAAAGATGAGTGTGCAGCAGCAGAGAGGGTCAGAGGTCAGAGGTCAGAGGTCAGTTTCAGAAGGTCAGAGGTCAGAGGAGTCTGTTCTCTCATGGTGAATCAAACATGGCAGTTAAATCTGACCCAGGATCTGAAACCTCCTGTTTTTCCTGTCTGTCAGACGCTGCTCAGTGAAGCAGAGAAAAATGTCTCCACCCACAACAACACACAGAAAACACCAAAACTGGTGCTGCGTTCACTGACTGTCGGCAGGACGTGTTACAGAGTGTTGACAGAAACCGTGTCAGCGTCTGTGGCTCCTGTCAATCAGTTGTTTCGTCTTTAATGTGTGTGTCAGTGAAGAAGCTCGGTCAGGTCGTTCATCCATCACAGTTGTTTCCTCCATTATCAATACATCTGACAGGGGTTGTCTTTAATAATCGATTGACTGATCGCTGAATAAGATGTAATGTCCTCATTACTCCCTGAAAGTCTGATGAGTCATCAGAGGTTTAGTTACTGATCAGCTGAATATACAACAATATTAATTACTGATTGTCTGTGCAGTGGATTTTCTGTTTTTCTTTGGTTTTGTTCTGATCTCTGCAGAGTGTGTGTGTTACCTGTGATCAGTACAGCTCTGTTCTCCCCCGGCAGCAGCTCGGATCTCCTCCTGTTGACACAGAGCAGACAGAGGCTGCAGCTGAGGAGGACCCCCCCCCACAGAGCTGGAGACACGATGAAGAACAGAGAGGTCCCGGCGGCGGCGCGGCGGCGGCGGCGATGGTCCTGTACCCAGCATCGCGGCCCTGTCTGAGTTTCCACAGCACAGTGAGGACACACAGAGCTGCAGCTACGACACTGAAGCAGGAGCAGGTCTCCATCCTCCGACAGGATCCAGACTCTGACTCTTTCACCTGCAGTTACAGTCTGAGAGGATCAGAGGCCCCGCCCCTCCCTGAGACACCTGCACACAGGTATGTCGGCCTGCTGCCAGCAGGAAGAGCAGCTGACGTATTCCTCAGTCTGATCACTGAAGATAAACTCGACTCACTGAGACCATCTCTCTTCTGTCTTTAAACTCCAGCTGCTGAAACCTGACGACTGCTGCAGGTTTATTTCAGTTCATCATTACATTGTTTGACTGATTGATTCATTATTAGAAAGTCAGTGATTTTACTGGGAGCTGCTGGAATAGCACTGCCTCCATCTGTTAGTGTGTCTGTGTTACTGTGTCACACAAGTAATCAGATACTTTACTGCAGTAAAAGTAGCACACAGTGACACAGACACACTAACAGATGGAGGCAGTGCTATTCCAGCAGCTCCTGGTTAAATCCCTGTTTTTGTCAATGGAGTCTGGTGCTGATATATAGAGATGTTTCTGGTTAAACTGTCTCTGTAGGAATCTTCTCCATAATGTCAGACACTGGTAACTTCAGCAGAGAGTCGTCCTCTGTGACTGATGGGTTGTAAGTGGACAGTTAGTTCAGTTAGTTTAGAGGTGAAATGTCTGTTCAGTGGAGGACACACAGCTACACACTGATCTGACATGAGAAACACTGGTTTAATAAACTCATCACGTTTTTATTTAAAATGTAACTGCAGCTGTCAGATACATGTGGTGCAGTAAGAATTTCTCTTGTGTACTTTAACAGTAAACAGCAGCAAGTACAAGTAACATAAAAGTGTACTTGTGCTTCAGGCTACAAACAGAATCCATGATCGATCATTATCGATCACATGGACTTAAACGTATAAATAATACGTTTGTGTCAGTGAGGTCGTGTTGTGTGTCTTGAAGCAACATAGTGATGTTCACAGTGTGGCAGTGACCAGCAGGAGGCGCTGTTAGACTCTAACAGGTTAAACTGAGCTGTCACAGAACTGTTCCAAACAGGAAGTCATGAAATAAATGAGTCTCAGTTTTTAGCTCCAGTCAGTTTAGCTTTAAAGGCTGAGGATTGTTGTTGGGCTGTAACTTATAATAAATCAAGATTTCATGAAGGGAAAACACATCAGCCTGTTTTCTGCCACAGGCGCTTATAAAAAATAAGGATTCATCCATAATCGTTAATTTTCCTCATGATTGTTTAAGGAAGTTTCTTCGCATGTCCTCCATCAGTGTGAGACTGAACCCTGAGCAGGGCTCAGATCAGTGAGTCAACCTGCTCTCTTTGGGTTTCACTCAGGCTTACTGGTCTGAGTGTGAACCAGGATCCAGTTCCAGCTGTGACAGCTGTGCTCAGTACTGCAGGATGGTCAGCAGGTTGTAGGTGATGGTGTCTCTGATGACCTCTGCGCTGCAGTACGAGTCTCCTTCACACGGCTCCACCTCCGGCTGTCTCAGGTAACTTCCTGACGGAGCCATCTCCACGTTCCACTCCGGGAGGAAGCCGTCTCCTTGGAGCTCACAGATGTTGTGCAGGACACAGCAGGCGGCCACGATCCGCGGCATCATGGAGACGTCGATGTCGCTCTTCTTCAGCAGACACCTCCAGCGTCCTTTCAGCCGGGTGAAGGCGGTGTCGACCACGGAGCGGGCCGAGGACAGGGTGTAGGTGAAGCGGCGCTGCTCTGGAGACAGCTGCTGCTCCTCACTGTATCCCTTCATCAGCCAGGGCCTCAGAGGGAAGGAGGCGTCGCCCACCAGGTGGACTGGGACCTCCACGCCCTCAGACAGGATCGACCTCTGGAAAACACAGATGTAATTCAGCATGCAGACCTGAAACTCAGACCTCCTCTGCACCAGGAGCCTCCACCTGAACACCTGAGCTCTCACCTCTCTGGGGAACAGGTAACCGTCTGGGCGGTCCTCGGCCTTCAGGTACAGGTCTGAGCTGGACAGGACCGCGGCGCTGCTGCTGCTCCCGGGCCAGCCCGCGTACACATCAGTGAAGCTGCGACAGAAACACCTGTTACCGTCAGATCACGTTAAAGCACAGGTATCAGCGGACACGGTCCTCACCAGACGTTGTGGTCCACCACAGCCTGCAGGATCACGGAGTGCCAGCCCCTCTTGTTGATGTAGTGGTCGGGGTTGTCTCTGGGTGGAGCTATGGGGATGTGGGTCCCGCCGATGGCCCCGGCGCACTGCGGGTAGCAGCGGTCCTTGAAGGCCCGGAGCGTGTCGTCCAGCCGCGGGCCGCTCGGCAGCGACACGAAGCGGTGAAAGAGCCGCTCCACGATGGCGGAGGACACCTGGCGCACGATCACACACACGGTGGCGATCCCCACGCAGAACATGTCGGCGATGGAGCGGTACTCCCCGGACCGGGCGAACCACCACAGGGCGATGGCCAGCCGGCGGCGCGGCTCGATGGGGACGCGGTAGTTCGTCCGGCGACGTTTGATCGCCGAACCGATCAGTTCGACCAGGTAGTCGAAGGTGGCTCGCGACACGCGGAACTGCGCCTTCCACTCCTCGTCGTCGAAGGCCTCCGCCGCCTCCCACAGGTTCTGTCCGGTGCTGCGGGTCCGGACCCAGACCAGCCTGCTGGTGGAGGAGAGGAGGCTGAGCGCAGCCGCGATGGAGGACAGCAGGAAGGCTCTCCTCCTCCGCAGGTACTGCCGCCGCCGCCGCTCTCGCTCCATCATCTCCCGCTCCCGCCGCCGCCTCAGCGCCGCCGTCAGGACCCGGTACAGCTCCAACATCTGCTCACCGAACACCGGAGGGACACCGAGGCCCAGCCCGGAGCACAGCACAGCGGCTGGTAGCGCCGGCTCATCCTCCGGGTTCGCCTCCATTATCTCCCGCCGGTAAACAAACCGCATGTCGCCTGTTGGTGACGTCATAACTACGTGACAAAACATTTTTAATACACGAAATGTTTTTCTCTCGATGTTAAACATCTGATAAAATCTCCAAAGTTACATCCAAACAGAAGATTAAAGACAATTAATTATTAACTCACATTTTATTTTATTTTATTCATCAGTGTCTTTGTCCCTTCTGTTTGTTTTCCTTCCATTAGCCTCTATCGTGATGTTTATCGTGTGTTTAATGCTTGGATTGTGATGAACACGCCCTCCTCAGGTAGCTTAGCTACCATAGACTGTAAATGAAGATAGAAACACACCAGTCTTCAATGAGGTTCTGTAAAGAAACTGAGGACTCAGTTCCTGTGCTTCACACTTCGGTCCAGGAGGTGGCGGTAAACACCTGTAAACCTGTAACGAAGAAGAAGAAGAAGAGGACGTGGACGTGGACGTGGCACTGACGCTGTAAGACCAGTAGGAGGCAGCAGTGCACTAAACTAAGTCTACTTTGAGAAGAGAGAAGAAGAGAAAAAGCGCACACCTGTGCTGTAACAGTTTGAAGACAGGAAATAACAGTTTCTGATCAAACTCATGGACTTCTCTTGGTCTCCTGACGTTAAACTCGACTGAACAATGACCAGGAGAAAGGTCAAAGGTCAAACATCTGAGCTCGTGGCGTCGTGAAGAAAGCACCTGTCTCAGGTGAGTGTTGGTGTTTAAACTTCTCCCTCAGTGAGATGACGGTCAGTTTAGACTCATTGTTATCAGCTGCTGGAGTGTAACTAACAGCAGAACTCTTCACTACACGATTCAGTTTTTCTGCTCTACAACGTTAGAGGGAAATATTTCACCTGCAGCTGATTTAAATGAGTGATGATGCATTTGAATATTTTAAACCGGCCACTGATGCAAACGTAGTGTTTTTGTTTTTTGGTTTAAAGCTTCTGAGTAATATTCTGTTCAAGAGTCATAAAGACAAACACGGTTCATTTCCTTTTACATAGAAACACCTCAGTGTTACACAGGGTTTGGTGCATGTTCCTCTCTCTCTCTTCTTTTTAACAAATATCCTTTTTAAATTTTTTCTAAAAGCCTCTGACTCTGTGATTACAATATCTAGTATTTAATAAGTTGATTATAGTAGCTTATTCTATATTAGTGTATTTAGTTAATTCTATTATAAAAAAGAACTTGTGCTTTATCATGGAAAAGAAACAAATCAGAAACATGGCTCCTTCTTCCTCTGCTTATTCAAACCATCATGCAGCTCTGATATAAAATCTAATCAAAGAAAATATCTACAAAAAAATAAATAAATTCACCTCCTCCTCCTCTCCTCCTCTCCTCCCTCTCCTCCCTCTCCTCTCTCTCCTCCTCTCCTCTCCTCCTCTCCTCCTCTCCTCCCTCTCCTCCTCTCCTCCTCTCCTCCCTCTCCTCTCCTCCTCTCCTCCTCCTCTCCTCCTCTCCTCTCCTCTCTCCTCCTCTCCTCTCCTCTCCTCTCCTCTCCTCTCCTCTCCTCTCTCTCTCTCTCTCCTCTCCTCCCTCTCCTCCTCTCTCTCCTCCTCTCCTCCTGATGTAATGTTACTCTGTCTTTTATTAATATCTCTGTGTTTCTGATCAGGATTCTGGACTACAGGAGTCCAGTCCAGTACAGCAGAGTCCTGATCAGGTTTATTCAGCCTGGACCAGGTCTCGCTGATCTCTGGTGGATCAAACCTCAGTGTTTTAAAATCCCTCTGTCCTGAGTCTGATGTAGCTCTGAGTCTGTGCTGTAGGGTTCAGGTTTAAGGATCCAGCTCCTTGATAACAAACGGAGGTGTTGACAGTGCTGATCCAGGCTGACCTGCAGACCAGCAGGAGGCGCCGCTCCCAGCAGAGACGACAGCTGAAGCTTCAGAGGAATGTTGGGTCCGGCCCGGCGGCTCCAGCACCGCTCTGAAGTCTGAGTCTGAGCCGCTGGAGTTCCCAGCATGCCTCTGACTGACTCAGGTGGAGCGTGAGGCTGGGCCGTCTGCTGTGGGGACGCACGGCCTGCAGGGGGCCCTCTTCCTCCAGGCTACTGCTGCTCCAGACTCCTGAGACCCCCCCCATACCAAACAAATGTCCACAAACAAAGACTGAGAGGAAACAACCTGCAGGAGGAGGGAGGGATGGAGGGAGGGAGAGAGAGGGAGAGAGCATAAGCATACAGCATTAGGAAATCCCTGTTCAAATTAAACCTCTCAATAATCGTTGAAAGTTTGTCGTTGTTTTTGATCGGTCTGTTTTTATGGACGTGCAGTTCAGGGCTCATTGATCAAACAGTGGAAAAGGTTCATGTTGCGTTCTGTGAAAACACAGTGTTCAGCTGCAGAGCTCTTCATTCAACGATCAGGGTCAGTGACAGTTTTTAAAATCACTGAATTTATTCTCCAACACCTGCTCAGTTTCATACGTTTTCATTCAGTGATGATAATAATCATTTTTCTGTTCTGGTTTCTCAGACCTCTGAACGTCCGGTGGTGCGGCTGTGAAGAAAGTCACAGTATGAAATGCTCTCAGGAAATCGTTAGGTTACTAAATGTTTATTAAGATGTTTCACACTTTCAGACCTTTGACATGATGATGTTAAAAGGTGTCACTGTCTACCTGACAGTGACACCTGAAGTTATTGGGTGTGGTTTGGTGTGAGTGATCCGGGCGTCTCTGTGGGTCACAGCTGAGCTTCCTGCAGAGGGCAGCGGTGAGCACATATGAGCTTCTGTCTGTTCACCTGAAATGATGCGTTTGATTTCTTCCCCTGTATCTTGGCCTGTCACAGTGAAACCCAGTGAATCCCTGTTAATCTGCAGCGTGGTGGAAGCTGGAGCCTCGTTGACTCATCCACAGGAGCTCACCTGACTCACCTGAACTCTGAGTTTTACAGGTGTAGTTTTCGATCTCAAAAATAAATGTTAGAACGAGCTGTCAGTCTTTTCTCAGTTTGATGTGTCAGTGTTTCAGCTGCCGTCTGTCAGGATATTAACTTCACACTGAGCTGATGTCTCTGTCCGTCAGTCCCTCCTCACGGATGTAAAGGTGTTGGACAAAATAATAGAAACACCTGTCGTGTAACCACAAAGCTCCACCATGATCGTCCAGGTGAATCAGCTCCTCTGAACCAGTCTGAAGCTTCATCACAGCACTGATGGGTTCAGTCAGGTGTACCTAATAAACTGGACACTGAGTGTAAACGAGGAGCTGCTGCTGTTGAAGATTCACCATCAGACAGTTTGGTGTGTGTCGTTCTGATAACAGGAGGCGTATGTGGATCTTTAGCTCGGCTCACAATGGCTTAGTGGTGGCTAAGCTAACAGGATGCCACCTAGTAAAACACATGAAGCAGCTTCCTGCTGTGTGATATTCAACAGTAAGGGTCACTGGAGGTATGACTGCAAGCAAATGGCACCATCTGTCTCTCAGCTCCAGCCAAGTCTCCGACGGCTGCAGGAGGAAACTCAGCCCCGGCTTTATTTACACCTCCAGCCTGACGCTGTGCAGGAGCAGCTCTCACTGCTCACTGCAGTTTACACTCTGCTTTCTCTCACGATTATACTGCACTCTGCAACAGTCTTTAATCAACAGGAGGAAAACTCACTCGCTGCTGTTTCAGTAATCAATAATCACCAAGATACTGATCAAACAAAAACACTTAACAAAGAGAAAATCTGTGTTTAATATTAAAGTAGAATCAAGTGAATATTTAAATCTTTCTCTTATTAAACCAAAGAATGATTCAACTAATCGTGAAAATAATCGGCAGATTAATCAATAATGAAAATAATCATGAATACAGTCACACCTGTGATGAGACATTTTCATTAAACATGATTTATTGAAATGATCAAACAGCTGATGATGAATCCTCAGGTTAACTCTTAAACTCTAACTGATAGAAATAAATAGAATGAATAATAAATGATGTGATGATGTTGCTGTGATTCTCAGGTGATGGATGTAGTTCTGATGGTAGCAGTGGGGGGGCGCTACAGGCACAGCAGACAGCTCGACCTGAGGTATTGCTGTTGATCTGTTTCCACATTCATACACAGTTGTTCCAGTTCAGGCTGTTCGCACACATCGAGCTTTTTGATTAAGACATGATTCATTTTTAAAATGTCATTCTGTTGTTTCTTGACATGTATGGAGTTTCCAGCTGCCGTCTGTCTGTCTGTCCCTCAGAGCTCACCTGATGTGCAGGTTGGTGCAGTAACAGAAAGAGCTGTGCTGAATCAGCATCTCACTCTGAAAACACACGAGGAAACATCAGGCATACAAACAGGAAAAAATCATTTTATTTTACCATTAGTGAAACCACGGGTGTGAATGACAGTGATGAGTGTGTGCAGGTGTGACTGAAGCTGAGTGAAACATGTTCTTCACGTGTTAATGGGTGATCGTATATATGTGAATATAGGAACTGATTTCCATTGATATATAACAACATAACTGCACATGTTAATGAAATGCAGCTTTCTGTGTGGCACAGTTTGATAGAAAGTGTTTAAATGTTTCATTGTTGTCAGTGAATCAGATGCAGGCTGCAGCTTCACAGGGTCAGACAGTGGGGATATGACAACAGACTGGTTCAGTCCCAGTGGCTGCAGCGTGGGAGTCACTGGGGACACTGGTGTATTTTGAGGGACAGCACATTAGGTGGAGCTGCAGGGAGCTGCCTGCTGGTCTGCCTGAGAGCCCAGCTGCTGTGGCTGCTGGTGGGGTGAGGCGGGGGGGAGAGGGCAGAGGAGCTGCGTGGCAGGAGGGTTGAGTGGCATCACGACGCGACAGCTGCCAGTCCTGGGGGTTAGACGGCCCACGGCTGGGCCTCTCGCTGCCTCGCTAACATGCTCCATGATGTCTGACAGCATTTAACTCGGTGTAAACACGCAGCTGGAAGCGGGGGGGGGGGGGGGGGGAGTCACTCAGGGGGAGTTTGAGAAAGTCTGAAGAGGCTAGAGGTGGAAGTTGAGGTGGAAGTTGCTGCTGTGTTTTATCAGGTACCCCACTCTGTGACCACAGCGGGCGCTGATGTCTGACCCCACACCAAATCCCATTCAGAAATCAGACAATTATTAATGACCTGTCTCACTGAAAGCTCTGCAGACAGGTAAAGGTCCGAGTTAAGACATTTGAATATAAAGTTTGAACCAGTGATTAATTCGGGTGAAGTCATCAGACTCCCTCACTGACTCTGTCTCCACTGAATAGAGTGGTGGACAGACAGGAGCACACGATGATGCCAGTGGTGAGTTAGGTGCAGTAGCTGAGGGGAAACGCTGGTGCTGTGGTCTGATGACTGTTGCTGCTGTGTTTGGTGAAGTGTGGTTCTGTGTTCAGTTCATGCAGAGAGGTCTGGATGCTGAGACGAAGAAGCAGCTGGAAGAAGACGAGAAGAGAATCATCAGTGATGAACACTGGTATCTGGACCTGCCAGAGCTCAAAGCTAAAGAGTAGGTGTCACACACACACACACTGCAGGAACTGAGAGCTCCATACCAAACTCCATTCAGAAACCTGCTGATTTAACTGTGGTTAGTTAACAGGTAACCTTACACAGCCAGACTGAGGTCAGCAGGTGATTTCAGCTCAGGTACAACCCACCAATCATCAGTCAGTGTAGTGATGGATCGGCTGTAATGACAGAGAATTATACAAGTTTGAGTCTGATGTGAGCAGAGGTTTCATGGTGAATTGTAAAAGAAAAGGTGCTCGGTGCAGAGAAATGTTCCTGTCAAACTCTTACAGTATTATATCATTATTTTCTGTTGTGGTTTTTCATAAGTAGGTAATCTGCTGAGTATTCCCTTGATTGTTTGGTTTGTATAAAGTCAGAGAATGAGAGAGCAGAGTGATGTCTTCACAGCGTTGGTTTTGTCTAATCCACAGTCCAAACCTCTAAACAATCATTTGTCTCTCAGCTCAGTTTTATTCACACTGATCAATACCTCCTGTTTCCTCCGATCACTGTCAGTGATGCTCATCACTTATTTACTGTCTGTCATCACACACACACACACACACACACAGAAGGTTTATTAACACTGAAACATTTGTTCTGTTGAATCAGATCAGAGCTTTAACTGTTTCAGTTTCAAATGTTTAGAAATGTTCATTTTTAATTTAAACATTAGATTTAATAAATGATGAAGCAGGCTGTTTAAAATGATACAAACTGTTAAAGTACCCTGATGTGCCCTGAATATAATTTACAATTTATTCCAAACAAGTCTGATAATATAATATAATGTAATGTGATATAATATAATATAATATAATATATATAATATATAATATAATGTAATAATGTAATGTAATATAATATAATATAATATAATATATAATATAATGTGATGTGATATAAAATAATGTAAAATAAATGTAATGTAATGTGATATAATATAATATAATGTAATGTAATATAATATAATATAATATAATATAATATAAGTTGGAGAAAAGCTCAGAATTCATTATTAGTTTTGAATAAAATCTTCACATTTATTAAATTAAAATGCCACAGTGGAAAAAGACTCCACTAAAAGTAAAAGTATTTCAAAATTAAAGATAATTCAAAATAAAAGTTTTGACTGAAAAGTAGAATGAAAAATAAAATTACTAAAAATGTTTTGTTTTATGATCGTATATCTCGTCTTCAGCCGACAGACAAACAGAAATATGTTTCAGAATAAAACCTGGCTGTTTCCTCCGCAGCAGCTTCAGCTCTCAGAGCGATGTTTGAACTGTAAAATCTGAACCTTGATTTAAATTTCAAGCTGATTCAGTCTAAAGTGTAAAGTTTGTCTGAGTCAGTTCTTTGTGCTAAATGAAGCTGAAGCTTCAGAGTCAGTAAAGACGACATGTCAGTGAAGGTGTCATTTAAAACCATCATTTAAAGAGCAGCTCAGGTCAGAATAGGTCATCTTTATAATCTGTCATTTATAATTTATGAGGTTGAATTCATTGAAAATGAACCAAACTCATATATTTCTATGAAGCTGAAAAGAAAAGATAAGTTAATTCCACTGACTGTGTTCCAGTAAATTATAAACAGGAAACATGTTTGGAAGGAAACTTCATATTTTAGATGAACATGAAGAGAAAGTGTTTTGTGTTCTGAGGTTTGATAAAGGCTGGGTGGTTTTATATTTGAGTATGAGTCTTCTGCAGAGAGAGGTGCATTATGGGTTGTTTGTAGCCTTAATGTTGCTAAGCTAATGAGTGTTTTCAGTCAGTCGGAGTCCGATTGAGCGGTCTGTCTAGTTTAACCTGCAGGACTTTAAATCAGTTGAGAGAAACGAAGCAGAGAGGAAATCTGTTGAGAGAGAATCACAGACGACGAGATGAGAAAGACTGAAGGAGAAAAAGATTCTGACCTTCATCAGTCTGACAGGAGAGAGAGCAGAGCTGGGCTTTACTGCAGTGATGAGGACTCGTCCTATAATCACTCCAATATCTTCTCCAGACTCACACCTGACTCCATCTTTATCAACCAGACTCTGGTTCTGTTCAGACTCTCTCAGATCCTGGTCCAGGTCCTGGTCCTGGTTCAGGTTCAGATCCAGATCCTGGTCACAGAGACTCAGACACAGCCTGTTTATTATCTCAGTAAAGTTAGCTGAGTTGCGCTGACTGCAGGATGTTACAGTGCAGTTCCTGCTGTGAACTGTAGGTGTCACTGTCACTGTGTGCAGAGAGTTTTCAGGCTCAGGTCAGAGCTGAGAGGATCCAGTCTCATGTCATCGCCTCAGGACCCAGGTCTGGATCTCAGTGTGGATCCAAGATCTGAACTCAGGACGACTTCTCTCTGAACCTGCTGCGATCACTGTGTTAACTTTATCAACCTGCAGCCGCGATGACAAACATCCAGCAGGAACCTGAACGAGTGGTCGAGTCAAACCGAGTCAAACTGAGTCACACTGAGTCACACTGAGTCACACTGAGTCAAATTGAGTCACACTGAGTCACACTGAGTCAAATGAGTCACTGAGTCACACTGAGTCAATGAGTCACACTGAGTCAAATGAGTCACACTGAGTCACACTGAGTCAAACCGAGTCAACTGAGTCAAATTGAGTCACACTGAGTCAAATTGAGTCACACTGAGTCACACTGAGTCAAATTGAGTCACACTGAGTCAAACACTGAGTCACACTGAGTCACACTGAGTCAAACTGAGTCAAATTGAGTCACACTGAGTCAAATTGAGTCACACTGAGTCACACTGAGTCAAACCGAGTCAAACTGAGTCAAATTGAGTCACACTGAGTCAAATTGAGTCACACTGAGTCACACTGAGTCAAATTGAGTCACACTGAGTCACACTGAGTGAAATTGAGTCACACTGAGTCACACTGAGTCAAACCGAGTCAAACTGAGTCACACTGAGTCAGGTGGAGTGGAGTCAGTCTGTGTGTGATGTGTGATGTGTGATGTGTTAGAGGAGGTGACAGATTCAAACTGATCACACTCTGACTCAGTAATGTAATGATGGAAAGTAACTAAGTACTTTACTGAACCTGTAACTCAGTATTCATTCACTGGCTGCTCAGAAACCTTCCATTCGAACACACTAACGGAGAGAACATGATATCTGTTTCATATTGTTCTCGTCTCCACTGATGGAGTCCGAGCTGGTAATGAAGCTGAGGTCTGATCACAGCTGCAGGAGAGAACCAGCAGAGCGTCTCTGTTGATGTGGTGTTTACTGCTGACTGACTTTAACGTGGATCTGTGAGTTTTTCCTTCTGCTGCTTTTTCTGAAGGAAATGAAAACGTCTGTGCTGATCTGATGGAAACGTGAACACGGACACGCAGGCCAGAAACAGCCTGTTCACAGTCCTGGTGTCAGTGTTTCACTGTGAGACTGAAGGAAAGTTCAGATCAGGAGAATTCTGAATGAAGCTCTGCAGCTTCTGTTTCCTCTGAGCTTTATTCTGAAAGGACGTCAGAGATCGTGACATCCTCACTGGGTCAGATGTAAAATCTGTTCATCCTGTGGCCGAGGTTTAAAACTTGTTTTTTAAACCCTCTCAGAAGCTGCAGAATCCTTCATTGAGCTCTCATTGTGTTCTGACTGTCTGAGCTGACTGACCGCACTCGAGGTTTCTGTTGAAAAATGTCAGGTCATCAGTTGTGTATTAATAAAACTAGTTTTTAATGATACTTCATGTTCTGTGCAGAAACGCACTACAAAGATTACATCTGATCAACATAGAAAAGCTGGATATTTGTTTCTAAATAAAAGTCTGAGGCCTGAGTGAGGCCTTCAGTCTGTGTCATCGTTCTCTGGGATCCGGGACGTCTCCGGGCAGAATCCCGATCAGCTGTTCAGTCCTAATAAATAAGTGTGAGCGTGTCCCGGGCTCTACATGTTCGTCATGCCCTTCTTGAGTTCGTGCAGCTCCAGCTGACTCTGACTGCGCAGTTTACAGTCTCTGGCCGCGGCCTCGGCTCTCTGCAGCATCGTCTGCTGTAATCCGTTTAAATGCGTCGCGGAGGCCAAGTGTGAGCCGGGGCTGCCGTGCAGGGGCCCCAGGGGGCCGTAGTTGGAGTATCCCGGGATGAAGGGGGAGGTGTAGTAGAGGTGTCGGGGCAGGGCGGGGCTGTGGGGGAACGGGGTCCGGGGCGTGGAGGCCCCCCCGCTCTGAGAGGACTCATTAGGTCCTTTAGTTTTGTCCGAGGACGTGGCGATCTCAGCCAGGGACCACAGTTTGGGTTTAGGGGCCGTGTTTGGCCCCTGGATGGCGCCGCAGGAGTCTCCGTGCTCCTTGGCCGGCGGGCTCGGCGTGTGCTCCAGCTCTGACGCTCTCAGCATCCCGAGCGGGAGGTTCTGGGGAGAGGGGGGGCCCGTGGGGGCGGGGCCCGGGATGAGGGGCGGCCTGTCCGGGTCCGTGAAGCCTCGGTCGGTGTCGCTGTCGTCTCTGAACGTCAACACACAGGAGGCTCCCCCCGAGGACGGACGATGGCCAGCTACATACACACACACACACACACACACACACACACACACACACACACACACACACACACAGGTCAGGTCAGAGGGAGATTAACACACACACACACAGTGACAGGCAGAGCTGCAGATGATGAGACTTTATAAATAAAAACAAAATCATGAGAAAATCAATCAGCTCATTTCTGATTAATGAGCAGAATCTTTTTTAGTTCCAGGTGAATATTTCTGCTCAGTTTATGAAGTTTGGTAAAAACCAAAGACAGTGATGGATGAGTTCCTGCTGCTGCAGTGAAAACATGAAGAAATGAACCAAGGTGAAGTGAAGTGATGAATTTCTTCATTGTTTCATCTTTAAATGTCAGAAACAGTTCAAACCCTCAGATTCAGAAACCAGCTGATGATTGATCCGATATCAACAGATTTCTACTGATCATTAACGAACAAATGATCACAGCTCAGAGTGTGTGTTCGGTGAACCTCCTCCTCCTCCTCTCCTCCTCCTCTCCTCCTCTCCTCCACCTCCCTCTCCTCCTCCTCTCCTCCTCCTCTCCTCTCCTCCTCCTCCTCCTCCTCCTCTCCTCCTCCTCCTCCTCCTCCTCTCCTCCTCCTCCTCCACCTCCCTCCTCCCTCTCCTCCCTCTCCTCCTCCTCCTCCTCCTCCTCCTCCTCTCCTCCCTCTCCTCCCTCTCCTCCCTCTCCTCCCTCTCCTCCCTCTCCTCCTCCTCCTCCTCTCACTCACCGGCCTCGCTCTTGGTCTCTGTCTCGTCGTTGCTCGTCTTCATCGGCTCCTCGTCCTCGTCGTTCCTCTCCAGGTCGATGTTGTCCTCCTCCTCCTCGTCCTCGCTCCTGTTCCTGGGGGTCCAGGTCATCTTGTTCTCCTTCTTCAGGCGGCGGCGGGCGTTGGCGAACCAGGTGGACACCTGGGTCAGGGTCATCTTGGTGATGATGGCCAGCATGATCTTCTCCCCCTTGGTGGGGTAGGGGTTCTTGCGGTGCTCGTTGAGCCAGGCCTTCAGCGTGGCCGTGGCGTCCCGCGTGGCGTTCTTCCTGTAGGTGGGGTCTCCGTACGGGTAGGGCCCCATGGCCCCGAACGGGTGGTAGTCTAAGGAGCCGGAGATGCCGGAGGACGGGTCGTAGCCTGGACTCTGAAACAGGACGACAGCAGCGTTAGTGTTCATCTGAAGCAGACTGAGATAAAGGTTCAGTTAAAAACCAAAGTGACAAACAGGATTTGATTTGCTCTGTGGATCCAGATCAAGGCCAAAACCACCTTTAAAGACAGAAACAGAAATAAATTCAGCTGCTTCAGGTTTCACTTCAGAGAAAAACCTCTGAGGTAAAATTCCAGTTTAACTGAGCTTTCCTTAGCAAATTGAACTTCTTATTTAACAGTTTAACAAAATGCAGCAGCTGAGAAATGACAGGTGTTTTTATGATCCACAGATTCTCCAGATATGAAAAGAAAGGAGGATTTAAATGAATGAGTTTCACACTCAACTGAAAGAACTCGATAAAACTCTTGATCATGAATCAGAATGTGAATGAAACCTGATGAAGAATTATCCAGACTCGGGTTTTAAAGCTGCTCGTGTTCAGGTCTTTTACGCACCAGGACTTTGTTCAGATCACAGATTAAACCCCCCCCAAATTAAACCCCCCCGTGCACAGAGACCGGGTCCGTCCCGGTGCGGACACTCACCACGAAGGAGCTGAGTGTGGCGGCGGCCCGGGGCTCTCCGCCGTACGGGAGGTGCGAGTTGAATCCGGGAGAGGTCGCCGATCCCGAGTACGGAGCGAAGGCGGAGCCCGAAGAGGAGCGGCCCAGCTCCTCCGTCCTCGGTCCTAAGATGACCCCGGAGCTGAAGGACGGGCAGGAGTGCAGAGCCAGAGACACGGACGGCTGGAAGAGGAAGCCCTGAGGATAAGCCATGACGGCGCGCGCGGAGCCGGACTATTACGCACGGACGAACTCACATCGGAGAGCGAAGGCGCGCGATTTAGCCCAAGACAGCAGGAGGAAGAGAGGACAGAGAGGAAGAAGAGCAGGAGGGAAGAGGAGGTTTACAACCGGAGCAGCATTCAGGAGCATCGCAGGACGCTGCTGGATTCAGTTTGTGTGTTTGTGCTGCAAGTTTCCCGCTCCCGCTGCTGCCGGACTGAGCGGACCTGCACGCGCTACAGACCGGAGAGAGAGAGAGAGAGAGAGAGAGAGAGAGAGAGAGAGAGAGAGAGAGAGAGAGAGAGAGACAGCTCCACCTCCTCTCACCACAGACACCTCACACTCTCTCCTGCTCTCACAGTCTTTATTTCACTAAACAGCCACTGAGGCAGACAGGAAGGAGTCCGTAATGAACCTCTCACTGACTCCAGGTCAGAGGAGGTCCAGGTCCACTTCACTGCTGTGTCAATAATAATAATAATATCAGTTAAAGACAGTGCTGGAGCAGCAGCTCTGACACAGGAAGAGTGGAACTGTTTCATCAGTGTCAGGGAGACAGAAACGATCCAACAGACCATCATCAGCTTTGACCATCGATCTCTACCAGACTCCACTGACAGAACCAGGGCTTTAACTGAGCTGCACACAGGAGAGAGTCTGTGGGCTTTGCTTAAAGTTTGGAGAAAGATGTGAGACAGAGAGGTCAGATGGAGGAAAACAAACATTATATTTAATATTATACATATATAGATTTAATAGAGAACATGTGTTCAGATCTTCAGAGTTGTCCTCTGACCTTTGGTAACAGTAATAACCAGAGGCTGAGCTGTGTATGCTGCAGTGACAGTCCTGGTGATAGTGGGGGGGTTCTTTGTGTTGCAGTTTAAACCTGCTCTCTCCTTCTCTCACAGACTGATCTCTGGTCAGCTGCTGAGCTGCTCAGTGTCTGTGTCCAGGTGAACGTGGCCGCTCTCAGGTGAGCTCAGTGTTTAGACTGAGCCTCTGACTTTAATCTGCTTTGTGGCTCCTATAAATAGCGGAGTGGTGACTGAAGGAGGGATCTCCTCAGCGGGGGAAGAGTGAAAGTGTGGTCAGTGTTAGTCCAGTGAAATCAGCTGAAATCAGTCTGCAGGAAGAGAGTGAGTCGTCTTTCCTCTGGATGATCAGGCGGTCAGGCCGTCGTTAGAGTCGAGGCTCGGCCGCAGGGATTTCCAGATTTCCAGGTAAGAGCGGAGTGAGGCGGCCTCAGGTCGCAGGCTGAGCTGACGGCTGCTGACGGGAGCTCCATTGATTAATTGCTGTTGATCCTAATTAGGAAACTATCCAGCATCTATTTCAGGGAGCAGACCTGTGTGTCAGGTCTCAGTTAGAGACTCAGAGCTGCAGATAAGAATGACTTTCATCAGTGACTCATCTGTTCATGATTTACCTGATTAAAATGTCAGACAGTCATCATCATCACAGACAGGCACTAATCATACCTTTAGTGTTGGGACTACAGTTCCCACCATGCTTTGGAGGATGTAAACAGGAAGTATATTTGTTTTGTCTCCATGAACAGCAAACAGGAGGATTCTGACTGAAGCTCTGCAGCTTCTGTTTCCTCTGAGCTTTATTCTGAAAGGACGTCAGAGATCATGACATCCTCAGGAAGTGAGGTCACACTGGGTCAGATCAACATGTGGTTCAGGTCTGCGTTAGTTCAGACAGTCTGGATCTCCAGTGTCACTGCTGCGACTGTTGAAAGCCTCTGGTCTAGAGTGACAGTGACGTCTTCAATTGTCGCATTCAGTCGAACCAACTGTTCAAAACCCAAACACAAAGCAGCAGAATGTGACGCTCCGGCTTCCTGTGGTTTCCAGTGGTGTCTGCAGAGGCTCAGCAGAAGTTACACAGTGTGGCTTTAAGTCTTTCAGAAAGCTTCTGTAGCTGAAGCAGTTCTGTTCAGACCCTCCCTGCTTTAACCGTCAGCTCTCTGCAGCTGACAGAAAACATCTCATTAAAAGGACTCCTCATATTTTCCCTGAGCAGTCTGTGCAGATGGAGCTGTGACTTGAGGAGGAGTCTATAACCTGCCATGCTAAACGAGTATTGATTTGGCCTAATGAAGCCTGAGTAATGTGAAAACATTCTCCTTAAGGAGCCTCTCTAAGCTCATCATGAGCCTGACTGCACTGACGGGGTGAAATGGAGCGAGCCTCCGATCTGAAGCCGCTCCTCTGCAGATGGGTCGAGCAGATTAGGGATGGCATTTTCATGCTTTTTTAAGCATCTTTCATTAAAGCGCTCCGCGGCGGCGGAGGTGAACGCACCTCTTCTTCTCCTCTGCTGGAGACGATCCTCCAGAGGCTGATATTAAACACACCGAGAGCCTCCTGCAGGATGAAGTAATGGCTCGGAAAAGCTCAGATGACTCTTTCATCATCGCCAAGTCGAGACCCCAGTAGGCCTGCCCACGAAATGACACTGTAGTGTCGTTTTATCATATCAAAAAGTTATGTTAACAATTTGCATGTACAAAGTTGAATATTCAGGGAAATGTGCAGCGCCGCTCCCCATATTCTCCATGGTACTGACTCTTTTGTGAAGATTTTCACATGAAAGAGGAGCTCGTTTGTTTTCCCCCAGCAGCTCATAAATTAGCTTAGCCCGCGGGCCAAGTGTCCAGAGGTTACTTAAAGACAGTGTGTTTAATAAATTGGAAAACACTCTTTTTAATAGTTTTCATCCAAGTATGAAATGCAATCCTTGTTATCTGTGCTCAGGCATAATTACCACCCATGGGAGTTCTCTATTAAGTGTTGGAAACGTAGCTGTGAAGTGAAGAGACTTGAGAGGATGATCTGCAGAGATGTACGACTGTACATCAGGACAGGAAGTGTTTCCTCTGAGGGAGATCGTCCAGAGAGACACAGTGACTTCAGCTAGGACCATGTGTGAGATTTGAAGACTGATGTGAGGAGTTGTGTGTGCAGCTCTGTTTTACTGCTGATGAAGATGTTGTGCTGTGATTTTCCTTCAGGTCACAGTTTGATCTGACCATCAGCAGGACAACACCAACCTTCAGAAAGTTCCACAGTCTTTTCTCTTTGCTCCTGTCTGTTTTCCTGGAGGAAAACATCCTCTGATCAGTCATGTTGTGAGCAAACCACAGCAGTTCCAAGGTTCTTGATTACAGTTGTGTGAACATGAGAAAGTCATGTTGTCCTGGACATACAGAAGATGTGACGCCTGTAAAGTACCTTGTGTTATGTTGTGTTTGTAGAGAAGTGTCGTATAAAGTCTGGTTGGTTTTATTCAACAGACTGAACTCTGGGAGTGAAGTCACTGATTATCTCGTTCCAGAACCAAACTCTCCATCGACCGGTGATGGAGGAAGATTCCCAGGAGTCGTCCGTGGACGAGGAGCTCCACTGCTCCAACACTGAGGTGACACAGGAAGAACAGGACGTGGATCCACCTCAAGACCAAGAACTGGACCGAGTAGTCCAGGATCAGAAGCAGAGCCCTGAGAGTTTCAGACAGGATCGGGAGCAAATGAGTCTTCACTCTGATCTGGATCAGGCTGACGTTCAGGATGAAGACTGTCCTGAAGTGGAGGTCAAAGGTCAGACAACGTGTCACCCAGTTCCACCGGAGGATCAGACGGAGGTTCAGGCACTGAACCAGGATCCTTCAGAGGTCCATGATGGTCGTGAGTGTGGAGGAGTTTTAACTGAGGAAGAAACACAAGAGTCTGATCGTCGTCATCATCATCAGGATCTGTTCGGAGCTGAGCAGATCCAAGACCAGAGTCAAACAGCTGATGTGGACAGAGGTGAGAAACAACCACTGCTTTTCAGTTTGATGATCTTAGAAAAAACTGTATTTCTATGGCACCGTTCACACTCACATGTAAACTGCACAACCACTGATTTTCAGATCAGACCAATCAGACCAACGGTTCAGCTTCACTGAGCTCAGAGCTAATGCTAACGCTAGCCTCATGTCTCTGATCCACAGAGACATGGTTTTTCAAAATGTTGCGATGAGGTTTATTGCAGGAACTGCAGACTGCGGTGCCTTGATAATCAGACTGAGATACAGTTTATCTCTAACCTCTCTGTGTCAGAGGTCAGGCAGAGGAAGGAGACGTGATGTTTAAATACAGACATGATGTTTCACATCTTCACTCAGTGTCGACTTCACTCGTTCACATTAAAAGTGACAGAAATAGTTTTGTAACAAATGAAAAAAGAACAGAGAAAAGTTCAGACTCTGCCCACTTCCTGACCTGCACACAGCTGACCAATCAGTGAGGGTGGTGGTTGTGATGTCATAAGGTTTCAGGAAGTTAATGTGCACTGCAAAGCATGAACAGGTGTCAGGATCTAAACTGGTGACGTTTAGTTAAAGCTCAGTCACAGATCATCACAGTATTGATCCTAAACTGATAGATCAGTTATCAGTCTGTGAAACTGCTGCAGCAGAAAAATGAAGCTCCATTAAAGAGAATCTGCAGATCAACTCTCCTCAGACTGAAACTGGACTCATGTTGGTGAATTTGTCAGTTGCCTCGAGAGGTGCAACAAATACTTGTCCAGAGGAAGTGATGTCACGTGTCTGATAAAGGTAAAGATATGAAGAAGAAACGTGGATGACACAGGAAACAGTGTTTAATCTATAGAACAGAGATGTGTGATGATCTGTGTGTTCAGCCGTTAAACAACAGGACACTGTGAAGTTTGACTGGTGTGAACATGTCGGTCAAAGTTTGAGCCTGAAGACCACAACAGGAAGTGTTTTCTGAGGTGTGATCACACCTTTCCTCTCTCTCTCTCTCTCTCTCTCTCTCTCTCTCTATGAGTGGTTTTAATGTCTTCAGGTCAGAGATCAGTACAGCTGTGAAACTAAAGAGCAGAGACAGTTTGATCCCACAGACTGACTGTCCTCTCATGTCCTCAGGTAACAGTTCAGTTATTCATTTTTAAAGAAGAAATGAACATTCAGTGGTTCCACCTCGATCCTCTGTGACTGGAAACTGAATATCCACTGACTCATTAATCAATAATCAAAGTTTCAGCCTTGTGTTTGTTTGCCTCAGAGTCCAATGTGAAGATCAGTATCTTTAAGAGCAGGAAACAGCAGCTGACTCCTGCAGATGAAGCTGACGATGAGCAGCGAGTTCATCACAGGATTATTGAACTTCATCTCTTTCTCACGTATGGTTTTAGTTGTTGTCTGTCCAGGTGCAGGAGTGGAAGTCTGCTTTATGTGTTTGATGAGGAAACTTTTCCGACAGTTTACAGTAGCAGCCTGCAGAGAGTGGTAACAGGTAGAGGCCTGAGAATAGCTGTGTTACCTCAGCAGGCTTTGTTTCCATCAGGACCCTTTAATGTGGAGCACCGGTCTGACAGCCGACTCCTCACCTGAACCTGTTCAGGAACATTCAGGAGATTATTTCAGCTCTGTTATCAACACAGAGCAGCGCCTCCTACAGCCTCCTGATCTTTGACTCCCCCTCTCTCCTTCTGTTCACACCAAGCTGAGCACCGGTCAGTCCACCACAGCGACCAGGACCAGGACCAGGACCAGGACCAGGACCAGGACCTGACACCTGCAGCAGCTAATCAGGATGAAGCAGGGGGGTCAGGTGGCAGCGTCCCAGCGCTGGTGATCACTCAGGCAGAGGAGGTGAGTGTGATGAACGTGAACATCAGCCTCTCATGTATATTCATGGCTTCAGCTGCTCGGCTCCTCGTTGGCGCTGGCGGAGCCAAATGTCTCGTCTTCCTCTCCTCTCTCAGGTTTCTCTCTCTTTCTTCTCCACATTTGCAGCCTTTGTTCTTTGTTTAAACGATGTCTCTGATCAAGTTGAAAGCCCGGCCTCCCTGACAGCTCCTCCTCATCAATCTGACGCTTTTTTCTGTTTCTTCAAAACCATTTTCCAACTGATTCTCTTATTTTCACATCAGTGTGCTCAGAGTTTGTGGGTTTGGAGCTGTAATTATGGATTCAGGTCTAGTTTCCACACGTCATGGACTTAAGGCTTCCTGGATGATTTCAATAATGTATTTGTTCATCATGAACTATTTTAAATATTCTCTTTCTGAACAGTGTGTTCCTGAATGATGAGATGAGCAGTGATTTCTCTGGCTTTAATCACAAACCTCCTGCTTTTTCCTTCCTGACAGTTTGGTCTGTTTGTGTTTTCACCACCATACAATGTAGAAATATAATGGAATCTCAATAAGCGTCTTTAATCAGGAGGTGTAAGAAGGGATCCCTGACGTTTTGTTTGGACCATGGTTAAAGAGGCAGATCCAGGAAGTTCCTTTAACACTGCGACGTTTCAGAGTCTGAATCCGTCCGCTTCTTCTTCTCTGCCTCTTTAAGCAGCTTCAGCTCGGTGTGTATAAACCTGCCTGTGGGGGGGGCATGTGAGAACTCTCTCTCTCCGTCTTTCTCTGATAGATTTCCATTACCCGCCCTCGTGTGCACACGCTCACTGATCCGAACCGCCTCCAAATAAGTTTCCTCAGAACCTCGGCGGAGGAGCACTTAAACCAAATTGACTTTACTGATGTGAATTATGAAGATACTGATATCATGCATAACGTTATTTACCCCTCAGAAGAATTCAAATAAGTCATTCCCTCAGATGGTGATACGGGGAACTAATATGAATGCAAATAGGATTAGGCTCCTGCATTAGTGTCTGATAAACAATTTACAGGCCTGAGTGTTGACTGGGGGAAACGCTCTGCTGCTGCTGCTGCACCTTATCAGGGTTAACCCTCCTTCTTCTGCTGGTTTTAACCGTCACATCGCATCTGTGTGAAAAATCCTAAACCCAGCAGATTATTGGAGAGGTCACCACGGCTCAGGCTGAGCACAGACACTTTTAAACCAGATCCAGTCTCCTCTGTCCTGAGCCAGAGACACTCAAATCAATCCAGTCCAGTCCAGTCCAGGTCCAAGTCCAGGTCCAGGTTTCTGTAGTGTATAACCCACTCAGCCCTGACTTCTCAGAGTTCATTTTGACTCTGTGTCGATAAACAAAGCTGCTCCTTCAGGTCCTGTTCACACCTGACATCAGTAACATGTGTCTCAGGTGAAGTGAGAGCTGAACAGCTCTGAGTACGTCAGTTCACACCTGGCATCAGGAAACGTCTCCAGTGACCAGGTGTGTTCAGATCAGCACCTCTCTGCTCTGTGGAAACACAGAAGAAGAAGAAATCAGAACAGACCAGATCTCTTCCTCGTCATGTTTCAGGTGAACGTTTCATTTATCACGTACACTCAGCTAAAAGACAGCGGTGTGTAGTCTTTAATCACAGTCTGAGGTCTGAGTGATTGGATCTGGGTCACACCTGTGCTGAGCCGTTCACCTGATCACCCAGGACACATGATGATGTCAGGTGTGTTCAAACTCAGGACTCTCTCAGGTGAATAGATTCATGATCTGACCACTACAGCTCTAAATACTACATTACCTGTGAGCCTCAGCTGCTGTTACCACAGTAACATTGGATGTTTCCTGCTGAGATGCATGCTGGGAGTTGGAGTGAAATTATAGCTAGGATGATTAACTGCTCGTGTGGTTTGTTATCAGACCGTATGATGCTCAGAGTCTGAATCTGCCGTTACACACACGTCTTCATTCTTCTTCTTCTTCGTTGGTGACTCTCGTTCTAACTGACCCCCCCATCATGTCACTGTGCTGTGTGTGGTGTTGAGGTATCAGGGCACTTTGATGCTGGTGACCATAACCAACCATGTTAGTGTGAGGTCTCTTCCTGTTCCTCTGACAGTCAACAAACCTGTGGAGGACCCTGAACTCGTCATGAGTCGTCTCTGTGCGTAGGGATCAGTCTGCTCATTAAACACTGCAAATCAAACACACATGCTTTCAGTCTGCTCTCACTGATCCTTACTACTTCACTGTTCACTCAAAGCGCTGAAGTGACTGTTGATTAAAACCCTTCACATCAGACAGGACGTCTTGTTTTCATGTTTCTGCAGCTTCACTTGTTCCTGAACAAACATGTTCATGATAAGGTAAATGATCATTCATCTCAACATGAAGACAGTTCATCTAACTAAACCTCATTTACCACCTGTACTCACACAGACACACTAACAGATGGAGGCAGTGGTATTCCAGCAGCTCCTGGTTAAATCCCTGTTTTTCTCTATGGAGTCTGGTAGAGATATATAGAGATGTTTCTGGTTAAACTAAAGGATCTTCCTCTTTAATAAAAAGCTCTGTCTCTGGAGGAATCCTCTCATCATGTTGAAGAACAAGACATTGGAAAATAAAGCCTAAAGTAGAAACAGAAATAGAAGTCGCTGTCTGTGAAGTGCCTGGCTCTAAAAGTTATCTTCCACAGGTTTAAAGGTGAGGGGGAAGATACAGTTTGAGGTGAGAGGGACGATGACATGAGAGGACATTAAAGTAGGATCTGTAGAGCTGACCCAGTGTGACCTCACTTCCTGAGGATGTCACGGTCTCTGACGTCCTTTCAGAATAAAGCTCAGAGGAAACAGAAGCTTCCATTTTCCAAAAACAAAGAGCTCGAGTTGTGGAGTAACTCACTGAATCATGACATTATACTTCATTCTTTTACTCACCTACAGAGTTTATTTGCTCCTTTTGATTTGACTCTATTTATTCTTATCTATTAATGAGTGTTAACTGTTTACCACAGACTGTCTGCAGTGTGCAGTCTGTCACATGAGCACTCACTCCTGTTATTATAAGAAAACAGATGTAGTTTAAGTCTTAACACAGTGTGCTGCTCCAACACTGAAGATAATGGGTAAATACACAGTGTGTGAGTGTGTGTGCCGTACTCCTTGGTGACACCACTGAAACACATAACATGTGAAACAGTGTAAAGCTGAGGCCTCCATGTGATGACTGAGTCTGAATTCAAAGTCAGGCAGGAACCTTGTCTGAAGTGCAAAGTAGTGTCATTATCATTTACAGTGAGAGTGATGTAGTACCTGAGATAATTAGCTGAAATCAAAACGATCGCAGTGACGTGTTTTATCAGGCCTTTCCCAGTGTGTGTGTGTGTGTGTGTGTGTATATAATTAGCTCTCCTGGGACTCCAGTCCTGAACAGTTAAAGGACAATTGTGGCTCTGTGAGATGTTAAACTGCTGCTGCTGATGTCTGTTGCCAACTGAGGCCTAATTGTAGGGAACAGGCCGTCGCTCGGCGAGCGCCGTCTGAAGATGAACGCCACGTTCAGCGAGATTTCAGGGAGACATTTTGTTGAGCAGTAAACACTCTCTCATATGGTAATTGTGCAGCAGCTCGGAGCGTGTGAGGGACGTGAGCGGAGACTGGAAGTGATGGGTGCTGGTTTGTGTCGGGTGGTGTTGTTCACCTGTACCTGTCACACAGTACAGACACAGAGCAGGTGGGACAGGTGTGTTCATCCTCTCATCAGCTGTAGCTCGAAGGTGTTACTGACGTGTGTGTTTCTATTCACACAAAAACATTTGAACGGAAAAAACAAATTCAGTTGCTGGTAACTTTTTTCTTCTCGAGTTGTTTAGCCTCATTTATTATTGTATATTCTATTTATCTGTTACCCAGACCAGGACCTGAACCTGGACCAGGAAACACTTCCTGGTCCACAGAGCAGTATCTAAATGTCATGCCTGTTTAACTGCTGTGAGACAGGATTGGACGTCAGGCCGTCTCCCTCAGGACTGGAGCTCAGTCACTTCCAAACCCTCTTCATTAGACTTCAGAGGAAATCCAGCTCAGTCCCATGGTCTCTCAGCAGCTTGGAGGTGTCATGTTTTCAGTACAACAGTGTCTCAGTCTTTGTCTCCTCAGTGGACGGTTAGTCTGAGGTGTTCAGCTTCTAAACTGAAGTGAATATTTTCTTCTTTTGTTTGAATAAAACAAAACGTGAATTCATTGTCTCAGCTGTTGGATAAACTGTGGAAGGTGATGATTCTTTGCACCCATGTGTTTCCAGTCTCGATCAGCATCAGCTGCAGCAGCGGAGCCTCAGAGTCCAGAGGAACCGGCCGAGCCTCAGAGACCAGAGAGACCTGCAGCTGTCCACACGTTCACAGATCCCAGTCTGAGCTCCAGCAGCGATGGAGGAGACATGGCCTGCTGCGACCTCCTGTCTCTGAGGAGCGACTCCTTATCTCTGGCCAGCGAACCGACCAACTCCAGGAGGGTGAGTGTCTGACGACGGCTTCCATCCACAGGTTCACAACATCTGGAACGAACCGTTCTCACTGATATCAGCATGAAGATGAATCAGTTCTTCAGTTGGTTTATATCTGACGTCTGGATTATTGATCGTGGTGGTAGAAGGACTTTCCCTCTCATCAGTCGATACTGATCAGGATATAAATCAGATCAGTGTTAAAGCTCACTCTCTCCTCCTCTTGAGGCGTTCAGGTGTCATCAGGTTCATGTTTCTGGAGAAAGAGTCTCTGGTCTGTTGTTCAGGTTTCACTCTGGTTGTTTTACAGCTGGAACACAGCATCATATTTCTATTGAGGAAAAGTTATTTTCCATAATTATTGTCATCATTTTGTCGCCCAGTGCATTTTAACTGTGAGGTGTTTAGAGTAAAAAACCTGCGGTGTGTGTGTGTCACGTTCACTGACCTCTCCATCCAGCCCTGTCGTCTCCATCCAACCACGTCTACACCAACGTCCAACCTGTCAGGAAAGAAAGTGAAATCGACCTCCATCTTGTGGAGATGAACCTCGTGATCTGAACAACAGTGATGCTCCCCTCTTAACAAAACATTCATGTTCCTCTGCAGAGCGATCCAGTCTCATCATCAGCCTCAGAGGGGGTTTTTACCGAGGGGTCACTCGGGGGAATATGGAGCCCGTCGAACGAGCGCCGAGGCTGTGGCGTAATCATAATTCCCTTGACCTCCGGTGACCCCCGTGAGCTTTGACAACGGGGGCCACGCTACAGAACAGGCGGCTCCTTTCAACACGCCGCCCGCTCCAAAATGGCTTTTTCATTTCTCAAACAATCAGACGGCGGCGGCGCTGAATGAGGAGCAGATTACATAAGGCCGAGGTTCCCGGGGTGAGATAAGTGCTTTCTCTCCAAGAAGCCGCAGACTAAGTTCACAAACCAGCAAAGTGGTTATCTCTGCGCGCTCTCATTAAATTTCCCCTCTGACTCAAAGCCTGATTTCAATGCATCCATTGGCAAAACATGATTGTTAGAAAATCTCAATTAATATGTTAATGTGAGCAAGGTTTTTCATTACTTACATGAACTGAAGGCCTGAGACACGAAGCTCATCGGAGAGGTTTTGTTTTACTTTCAGCTGCTGAAGCTGATCAGGTCTGTCACAGTCAAACTACTGAGACTGAAGCACATGAGTAATGTCATAAAACCATTAACACAGATTAAAAAAAACAAGACAAGAACAAATAAAAGAGAAAGAAGATGGAGAGAATAAAAACATTTCAAATACAGTGAAATCAATAAAGTCCAGCTGCAGCTTTAGAGCAGCTTGTTTGATCAAGCTTCTTATTTATTTTTCATTGTTGATAACAGATTCAGTTTCCATCTAAATGTAGTAAACTCTGATCTGTTTTACATGACGGTTTTTCAGACACAGGTAAACCTGCTCAATGAGGTCCTCTCCCACCATCAGGAGACGAGTTTAGCTTTTCTTTTTCTTCTCTTTTTTCTCTGGTTTTTCATGTTGGACATCTTAAACATGTTGGAGAACAGAGTTAGTGACAGTACAGAGCAGCAGGAAGGTCAGCGGCGTTTTCACAGCGAAGCCACAGGGATTTTTTCACTGGGTTTTGGATTATCCCAGAAAACAGACCTCATTTCAGACATTTAACCAAACACTCGTTGGCTTTGGGACGAGGGAACAGGAAGTGCTAACATGCTAACATGCTAACTGACTTCCTGGTTTTAGGACTCGATGATTGTTCCTGTTTGATGGAGACTGAGGGAATCAGTAGCTGAGAAGTCAAAGAGTCTCAGAAGTTACTGACAGAGGGAACGGTCCTTCACTTCCTCCACGGTAGCTGGTGATGATCCATCATCAGGTCATGTGACCTGGGAATGAACGCAGGCTGTTCCTTTAAGGTTGAATGTTTTGTTTGGTGTAACCGGAGCTTACACACACACAGGTAATATAAGGTGTGTGTGAGTGAAAATCCAACATAATGAAATAATAAATGAAATGAAAGCTTCAGTTCCAGCTTCATCACTTTTAACTAGATTGATAGAGCGGAGTGGGATTAAGGAGTCAGGAGTCCTTTTAAGTAATATAGCTTAGTCATGCGTCAGTGGAGCGGACTTCATCAGGGTCTTTAATACGTTTCTATCCGTCTCACTGGACTGTTTAGGAACATTTAATTTTCAGACAGACGCAGCGAGTCATGACTGCAGG